>NW_024401286.1:0-1000 GCF_016859285.1 Xiphias gladius
TTCATTTAAGTTACAGTAATGAGCAAACACAATCTATTTTAACTAACAACACACAAATCATTGTATTGTTCATTGTATTGCTCAGTGTTTAATGGATGTTTTCAGTAAAGACACAAAAGGTCAGACATTTTTTGTCAGAATTGTTCGTGTTTGTGTTAGCTGAAGCACCTTGTGTTTCACTAGTGACTTAGATGAAGAATTTTTATGACCAATGAATGCAGAAAACCAGGTCATTGCAAAGGCTTCACATACGTTTTCCTCTCACTGTATTTACATTTTGTGAATGTCTCAAATCAAGATGGATCTCAGGTAAAAGAGGCACTGGCAAGTTTGCCAACCCACAGAAAGGCAACAAGAGCTATTATATAGTACATTGCTGGAAACCAAACACAACTACTTAAAAAATATGGCAAACACAATGGAACATTACTGACGGACTGCATGAATTAATGTTTGCCTGCATATTATTTTTATTTATTACTCCACCCTCAAAATGTCAACAGCTACTCCAGTGGCACATTTCAGACTCAGTAGTGTGGCTCATTCACTGACATTTTCAGTCAGAAATCTATTCTGAAGTGCATTACCAAGGCCAGCCTCCACCCTTTTGTTAACAGTTGTCAACAACAATAACAGCAGCGGGTTTATTTCTGAATCGACCGGAACACTTTGTGGTTCGACGTGCATAGCTAATCCAGTTTCGCCTCAAGCTCCAGCAGGCAGTATTAAGATCATTGGACATAAAAGAACTAACAAAGCTGATTTTCATCATGTAATTCTTTGATTATCACAATAGAATTTTGTATTTTAACCCACCAGGCCAAGGACGTACTATGCCGGGCAGTACAATGAGAGCCGCTTCTATGTTCTGCACCAGGACTTCCTCAGATATGTGCGAAACAGGTCAACCTCCCTTCACAATCCTACCCAAACTTTTTATTTGTTATGGTTTATTATAATAATGATAACACTGTATTCAAAGATGCAGCCAAAAATGCTT
>NW_024401287.1:0-5000 GCF_016859285.1 Xiphias gladius
GGAGAGGAACAACAAGAGTTTAACTCAATTTTTTGATGCTCTGCTTAAATGCTGGGCTTGTCTATGGTGTTAAAAATAAAAATATTTTGTCAAATATTCTGAAGGCTAAAGACAGTTAAAAGACTTGTATATTAGCTTTACTTTAACTTGTTTGCATTTGGAGGATAACTACAAATGATATTGATTCATGTTGCTGCTTCTGTTTTGCTCACATTATCAAAGTTTTCCTACAAATTCTTTTTAAGTAATATACGTTATTCATTAATAGATAATGTGCTTTTTAAAAAACTCTTCAGTAGTACTTATGTGTGGTCTGTTTACAGCGGCTCTTACCACAAGGGGTCGTTGTTCTGCCTATTAGTTTGTAGCATTTTGTGCGTGTGTGTGTGAGAGTGATGCAGAGAGAGGGAGTTATACAGAGAAAGGGAGTGATACAGAGAGAGGGAGGGAGTCCGTCAAATTATAAGTCATATAATTTATTTTAATACAAATAATGAATTTTGAGGTGGCCGCATGAGGTTTCAATCCGGGTTAAATTTACAGACTTTACCGAACGAAAACGGCTAAAACAAAAAACCAGACCCTTAAAAAAGAAAAAAAGAAGCAGCCCATGATGCCTTGCGTCACACCGTGAAACAGAATAAATGTTACTATGTAGCCTGTACGTAGAGGTTTCAAGTGTCGCAGTTAACCGGTGTAAAGTTTACATTCATCAGCACTTGCTACGTTGACAATACGAGTTATGTCTTTGTTTTATTATGTATTATTTAGTGATTATTCACAGTACACCAGCAGTGACGTACGTGGCCTCGCTAAAGTGGAGGGCCTCCTGAGGGTTTTTGAGGTTATATCGCTCTTGTTTCTTTTCAAATCGTATAAATCTTTCGCCTTTTACTAAAGATTTCCGTGGAGAGGAACAACAAGAGTTTAACTCAATTTTTTGATGCTCTGCTTAAATGCGGGGCTTGTCTATGGTGTTAAAAATAAAAATATTTTGTCAAATATTCTGAAGGCTAAAGACAGTTAAAAGACTTGTATAGTAGCTTTACTTTAACTTGTTTGCATTTGGAGGATAACTACAAATGATATTGATTCATGTTGCTGCTTCTGTTTTGCTCACATTATCAAAGTTTTCCTACAAATTCTTTTTAAGTAATATACGTTATTCATTAATAGATAATGTGCTTTTTAAAAAACTCTTCAGTAGTACTTATGTGTGTTCTGTTTACAGCGGCTCTTACCACAAGGGGTCGTTGTTCTGCCTATTAGTTTGTAGCATTTTGTGCGTGTGTGTGTGAGAGTGATACAGAGAGAGAGAGTGATGCAGAGAGAGGGAGGGAGTCCTTCAAATTATAAGTCATATAATTTATTTTAATACAAATAATGAATTTTGAGGTGGCCGCATGAGGTTTCAATCCGGGTTAAATTTACAGACTTGCTAAAACAAAAACCAGACCCTTAAAAAGAAAAACAGAATAAATGTTACTATGTAGCCTGTTAACCGTGTAAAGTTTACATTCATCAGCACTGTTATGTCTTTGTTTTATTATGTATTATTTAGTGATTATTCACAGTACACCAGCAGTGACGGAGAGAGAGAGTGATGCAGAGAGAGGGAGTGATACAGAGAGAGGGAGGGAGTCCGTCAAATTATAAGTCATATAATTTATTTCAATACAAATAATGAATTTTGAGGTGGCCGCATGAGGTTTCAATCCGGGTTAAATTTACAGACTTTACAGAAGAAAAATGGCTAAAACAAAAAACCAGACCCTTAAAAAAGAAAAAAAGAAGCCGGCCCTTCACTCCCATCATGCCTTGCGTCACACCGTGAAACAGAATAAATGTTACTATGTAGCCTGTACGTAGAGGTTTCAAGTGTCGCAGTTAACCGGTGTAAAGTTTACATTCATCAGCACTTGCTACGTTGACAACACGAGTTATGTGTTTGTTTTATTATGTATTATTTAGTGATTATTCACAGTACACCAGCAGTGACGTACGTGGCCTCGCTAAAGTGGAGGGCCTCCTGAGGGTTTTTGAGGTTATATCACTCTTGTTTCTTTTCAAATCGTATAAATCTTTCGCCTTTTACTAAAGATTTCCGTGGAGAGGAACAACAAGAGTTTAACTCAATTTTTTGATGCTCTGCTTAAATGCGGGGCTTGTCTATGGTGCTAAAAATAAAAATATTTTGTTAAATATTCTGAAAGCTAAAGATAGTTAAAAGACTCGTATAGTAGCTTTACTTTAACCTGTTTGTTATTGGAGGATAACTACTAATGATATTGATTCATGTTGCTGCTTCTGTTTTGCTCACATTATCAAAGTTTTCCTACAATTTCTTCTTTTTAAGTAATATACGTTATTCATTAATAGATAATGTGCTTTTTAAAAAACTCTTCAGTAGTACTTATGTGTGTTCTGTTTACAGCGGCTCTTACCACAAGGGGTCGTTGTTCTGCGTATTAGTTTGTAGCATTTTGTGCGTGTGTGTGAGAGTTACAGAGAGAGAGTGATACAGAGAGAGAGAGGAAGTCCGTCAAATTATAAGTCATATAATTTATTTTAATACAAATAATGAATTTTGAGGTGGCCGCATGAGGTTTCAATCCGGGTTAAATTTAAAGACTTGACAGAACAAAAACGACTAAAACAAAAAACCAGACCCTTAAAAAAGAAAAAAAGAAGCAGGCCCTTCACTCCCATCATGCCTTGCGTCACACCGTGAAACAGAATAAATGTTACTATGTAGCCTGTACGTAGAGGTTTCAAGTGTCGCAGTTAACCGGTGTAAAGTTTACATTCATCAGCACTTGCTACGTTGACAACACGAGTTATGTCTTTGTTTTATTATGTATTATTTAGTGATTATTCACAGTACACCAGCAGTGACGTACGTGGCCTCGCTAAAGTGGAGGGCCTCCTGAGGGTTTTTGAGGTTATATCGCTCTTGTTTCTTTTCAAATCGTATAAATCTTTCGCCTTTTACTAAAGATTTCCGTGGAGAGGAACAACAAGAGTTTAACTCAATTTTTTGATGCCTTGCTTAAACGCGGGGCTCTCTATGTTGTTTAAAAAATAATCATTTTCAAAAATTTTGTTCTTTTTATATATTAAAGGACGATAAGATGCATTGTACAGTAGTGGTAGTGAAGCACTTTTTTCTTTTGGATTTGGTTGATGTTCACGAATGATTTTAAACATGTTGAATTATCTTCCCACGTCTGTCTTGATAACATTATCTAAGTTGTCCTACGATTTTTTTTTTTTAAGTATTGTAAGTTATTCATTTATACATAATGTGCTTCTTCTTTTCATATAAATGTGTATGTCACAGATAAACATCGAACATTTAAGAATACCATTCAGTATTGTTTTTAATCTAACTTTATTTCATTATCATTACTTACAGTTACGCATTTTTTGAGTGTGTGTGTGTGTATGTGTGAGTGAGGGGGCGTGTACTTAAACTTAAACTGTGTGTACTTACTTAAACTTAATATATGATTTAATTAGAAGTGGGGAATTTGACTTGGAGGGAAACAATGCATTTGACAGTGCAGAAGTGCGTTTGAATGTGGGATTTAAACGATTATTAAAATTACGATATAACTGAGGAAGCTACGTGAAAACGAAAACCCAATCCCATCATGCCTTGCGTCATAGCATGACGGGCTAACCAATGCTGAAATAAAACGTACTTTTTTTCTACATTAATATTCAACAATATTCATGTTTTCGTGTTTTTCTTTATTTGCTAAGTGGTTTAAAGTCGGCCCCCTTTCACGAACCAGCACTTAAAACGGTTTTGTCGCCCATGTGGTGGGTCTGTGCCGCTGTCGTTTCTCCAGTACACTCTTGTTTCACTTCATATCGTATAAATCTTTCGCCTTTTACTAAAGATTTCCGTGGAGCGGAACAATAAGAGTTTTACCCAATTTTTTGATGCTCTGCTTCTGGCGGAGCTTCCTACATGTGTGAAAAACTAAACGCTAACCAGTAAGTTTCTCCGGGCGTTACGACGAGATACGACGCGGGCGTGCTGCCCTTCTGAGACGTTGCTACGTGACGTAATCGGTTACTCTTCCGTCTGAGCTCATCTCGGTTTCCTCTGACCTCGTGCGAACGTGGGCAGCGATGACTTCACGAGACCAGAGCGGCTGCAAGACCTCGCGGCCGGACGTGAAACAACTGGCCATCAACTGGTCTGACGACTGATTGGCCCCAGAAGTTTGATTCATAGAAACTTGGTGTTTATTTTAATTGTAGATATTTTGATTGTATTAGTCTAATTTCTCACTTCGGCTTATTCCGTTCACGCAGTAACTCTTGTGTAGTCAGCTGTGACTTCTATCAGTCTGGATGCGTTCAAGTCCCACTACAGCTAAATCTCAAAGACTGCAATATGTTACAGTTGTGGTCCGAGGCCGTGAAGTCGGGGGGAGGGGTAGGAGAACTAAATTACCAGGCCCCCAAAATGGGGGAGGGCCCTCACAAAGCCTGGAACTGAAACATTGTTTTTATCTGTAATTTCGAAATTTGACATTATTAGCACGATAAATATTAATTAATTTCATGTAACAAGATAGATGGATAGGTAGATGCAAGAGTCGGTTATTGAACCTAAAGAGGAAATGCAGTGTTGCACCTTCCATTTCACATAAATCAAAAAAACATGGAGGAAGGTAAATTAAAATTAAACTAGGTTTTAGTCTGCATTAACTAAACAGACTAAAAACTTATAAAAAGTAATAGCAAAAAATAGAGACTAAAGATAGATTAAAATACAGTGAACAATGGTGGTTATATAATACGCTGTATTATAATACACTGTACATTAGTGCAAGTCTGGTGCACTAATGTCAGAGCTTCTGACGCCATCATGTCATTCAAAAAAAAAAAAGTAAAAGCAGCCTACAAAAGAGAAGGAAAACCATAATGGGGGAAGCAGCGGAGACACAGTTCATGCGAACAAACCTTGGTCCCAGTGTGTCAGA
>NW_024401288.1:0-28000 GCF_016859285.1 Xiphias gladius
AACCAAAAAAGGATAAAAATAATGTTGAACAAAAAGAAAATGATAATAAACAATAGAAACAAGTAATAATAACATTAAAAACTATATACAACAACAAAACCAATGGCAAAAAAATTATTCAAATAGCAAAAATAAAGACTTAAAATCTGACACGGAATCCCATATTTAAAGCCAGATTAAAAAGACAGGTCTGCTCAAAGCAGATTCATCAGATTTCTTGTTGGAATCATTGGGAACTTCTAAAAGACAGGCAGTACAAGATCGTAGACGTCTTGTTGGAAGACAGAATGAAAAGCAGTAGCTGATATAGAAAGGTGTTAGGTTATGTGGGGCTGTACAAACAAGAAAATGGACTTAAAAGTCTATTCTAAAAGCAACCAGTGGTAGGTAATGGTCCGTTTCTGTATGAATCAAAATCCTAGCTGCAGTGTTCTGAATCAGCTCTTAAATACTTTTTAGGTAAATAGATAAAAAGAGAATTGCAGAAATCTAAGCGACTTGTAATAAAAGCCTGCATATTCGTGTCAGCCGTAATCTGGAACAAAAATGGTCTAACTTTGCCAATGTTTATCAGATGAAATCATTTTTTGTGATCTTGTTAAAATGGCGAAACACTTCCAGTTCCCGAACCTGGGCCTTGATTTGTTTAGCCAGACAGACAAACTTCGACTTGCAGCTCCTGTCTTTCTGTTTTTTTTCTTAAGAATTTTAAACCTGACAAGTACAGTAGATAAAACCCATCCATTTCTCACGTCTATTGATTAAAATTGCCATGATCACCTGTATCGAAAGCAGTGCTTAAACAGAACGAGGACAAATTCTCATATCATTTACTAACTTCAATAAAGAAGTCTCAACTTTATGGTCACTTTAGGGGCTGTACTCTGTCTTTTCTCATGGATACAATTTTTTTAATGGATGTGTGTCTTCATTTGGCTCTTTATAATTACCCACAGGTTCTTACTGTCCCCTAACTTGAATGCTTCGTTCTGGGCGATAGTCAGACCAACCAATGGGGCATTTACTCTCTTCCTGGCTCTGCACACCTGTGACATAGTAAGTTAATATTATTTGAACTCGTCCACATGCCATCTACAGGTATTTACACCTCTATAAACATAAAGTGCGCAGTACAAAATGCAGACATTAACTCGTGATATATCTTATCAATTCTGACAGGAATAGTTTGACATTTTGGGAACTGCACTTATTCACTTTCTTGCTTTGAGTTAGAGGAGAAGATGGACACCAATCTCATATCTGTCTGTTAAATGCTGTATGTATTACCATGTGACATATTGTTTGTTTAATCCATATAAAAAGCGGAGCATAAAAACAACAACTTGTGGCTCCACAGGTATGTGCAGACTATATTTATTCGGCAGGTTTATGAATTGTGTTTTATTCATATATTATTTCCTTACTCTCCCTGTCCTCAGGTGAATGCATATGGATTCATAACTGAGGACCACAAGAAATACTCCAACTACTACGCGGAGAGAAATATTAAAACCAACATTGTTTTCTACAGTAACCACGACTACATCCTGGAGATGAAAACGTGGAAAAAACTACACGACAGTAAAATAATAAAACTATATCAAAGAGCAGACTCAGAAACAGGGACAGAAAAGCTGAAGCCACACTGATACACTGAGAATGGTGAAAAACTAGATAGGGTAGGTTTGCCACAGATATGACTCAAACCCTGTGAGACAATGTAGCCTCTGTCAAGACTAGGCCTGTGATACAAAGGGGACTTGATCTGGCTTGTACGTTCTTTTTTTTTCAGTCCTGTGCTGGCAGGGAATGGAAAACAACAAGCCAAAGGTCAGCTGATTAAAAGAAAAACTGGTATTGATATATAACTGGTATATAGTGTCTTACTTACTCCACTTTGGCGGAACTGTGTGGTGATATGGGACCAGGTTAGGCTTATTTATGTTTTCCAAAACCTCAAAACCTCAGTCGGTAGTATCTGATGTATTTAATGCATTGGGAGTGGTTTGTGCTTCATTGTTTGATTTTTCTTGGCATTCATAATTTCTTGGCCCATGCTGATGCCCGCAGTTTGCCTGTTTTGTGCGACCAATTCAACGTCCACATACTGTGTGACAAATCCTCACATTTGAAACCACAGAATATTAGTCATTTCTATTTAAACAGTGAGGCAATAGAGGCTAAGACTGCTGCTGATATGTTGACATTTCTTTCGACATTTCTTCCCTGTTGCAGGTCCGGACTCAGGGTAACTAAGCCTCCCATTAAAAATATTTTTCCATATGATTCTGTGCTTCCTTTTTTTTCCTTCCTGTGCTTCTTTTTAATTCCGCTAATTTATTTTACAAAAGTCAACATCCTTCTTTATGGGATTAATGTGGAAAGAATTTAAGGTGTAGTCACAGCCGTGTGTTTTGGAATTAAGGCTGAAGTGTAAGAGAAGAATGAAAGGATTGAATGATTTGATTAGAAATTGTTGAAATATGTTTTTGTTTGTTAGTTTTTTTGTTTTGTTTACAAAGTTGTGTCATTTAGTAGTCAGCTTTTAATTAAAGGGAAACTTATAACATTCAATGGCTGGATATGCGTTTTTTTTGTTTTGTTTTTTTAATTCATAAAGTAATTGAGCTAAGAAGTGAGAACCGAGAACTGGAGCGATATGATCCACTTCCATGGTCTTAGTGAGGACTCGAGCAGCAGCGTTCTCAATCGGCCGCGGCTGTCTGATCGATTTTTGTTAGAGGGACCTGTAAACCCGCCACTACAGTAGTCGAGTTGACTGAAGATTAATGCTTAGACAGTTTTTTCAAAATACTGCTGAGACATAAGTCCGTTAATCCTCGATATGTTCTTGAGGTGATAGTGGGCTGGTCTTGTAATTGCCTTGATGTGGCTTCTAAAGAGAGCAGACAGGGGGCATCACATGGGAATTACGGGTGAGAAAATGTGACAGGGATTTCTCACTATTTCCTGACAAACCAAACAGTCAAGTGATTAATTGTTGTTATTGATTCATTGTTTAATTAATAGTTAAAAATTAGCTCCATCTCAACGAACTACAACAGTAAAATCCGACTGTTACATGAATGCATAGTGATAGTCATCTAATGACATAATATATAGTGATTAACAGTAACGGGGGCCTTTCTTTTTGGCATTGAGTACATTTTCCTGATTATACTTTCTACATAAGTCACACTGCCAGTGCAGGACTGTTGCTTGTACTGGAGTAATGGGACTGTGTGGTATCACAACTTTTACTTCAGAGAAGGATATGACTGCTCCATCCACCACTGTCTCTTATGTGATGTCAGCATTTATGTTTGGAGAAGCTGTGGCTATGTTATAAACTCGTGTCGGAGGCTCCAACACCGCTACTTGTTACTATTTCTTGTTTTTCTTTGGGCCAGTGATAAAGCTCTTCAATAGTAGTTATTTGTGGTCTGTTTACAGCGGCTCTTACCAGCAGGAGTCGTTGTTCTGCGCATTAGTTTGTAGCATTTTGTGCGTGTGTGTGTGAGAGAGAGGAAGAGAGAAAGTGATATAGAGAGAGCGAGGAAGTCCATCACATTATGACTCATATATTTTATTTTAATACATATAATATTACGTTTTCCTCGGTGAATTTTGAGGTGGCCGCATGAGGTTTCAATCCGGGTTAAATTTACAGACTTTACAGAAGAAAAACGGCTAAAACAAAAAACCAGACCCTTAAAAAAGAAAAAAAGAAGCAGGCCCTTCACTCCCATCATGCCTTGCGTCACACCGTGAAACAGAATAAATGTTACTATGTAGCCTGTACGTAGAGGTTTCAAGTGTCGCAGTTAACCGGTGTAAAGTTTACATTCATCAGCACTTGCTACGTTGACAATACGAGTTATGTCTTTGTTTTATTATGTATTATTTAGTGATTATTCACAGTACACCAGCAGTGACGTACGTGGCCTCGCTAAAGTGGAGGGCCTCCTGAGGGTTTTTGAGGTTATATCGCTCTTGTTTCTTTTCAAATCGTATAAATCTTTCGCCTTTTACTAAAGATTTCCGTGGAGAGGAACAACAAGAGTTTAACTCAATTTTTTGATGCTCTGCTTAAATGCGGGGCTTGTCTATGGTGTTAAAAATAAAAATATTTTGTCCAATATTCTCAAGGCTGAAGACAGTTAAAAGACTTGTATATTAGCTTTACTTTAACTTGTTCGTATTTGGAGGATAACTACAAATGATATTGAGTCATGTTGCTGCTTCTGTTTTGCTCACATTATCAAAGTTTTCCTACAAAGTCTTTTTAAGTAATATACGTTATTCATTAATAGATAATGTGCTTTTTAAAAAACTCTTCAGTAGTACTTATGTGTGTTCTGTTTACAGCGGCTCTTACCACAAGGGGTCGTTGTTCTGCCTATTAGTTTGTAGCATTTTGTGCGTGTGTGTGTGAGAGTGATACAGAGAGAGAGAGTGATGCAGAGAGAGGGAGTGATACAGAGAGAGGGAGGGAGTCCGTCAAATTATAAGTCATATAATTTATTTTAATACAAATAATATGAAGTTTTCCTTGGTGACTTTTGAGGTGGCCGCATGAGGTTTCAATCCAGGTTAAATTTAAAGACTTGACAGAACAAAAACGACTAAAACAAAAAACCAGACCCTTAAAAAAGAAAAAAAGAAGCAGCCCATGATGCCTTGCGTCACACCGTGAAACAGAATAAATGTTACTATGTAGCCTGTACGTAGAGGTTTCAAGTGTCGCAGTTAACCGGTGTAAAGTTTACATTCATCAGCACTTGCTACGTTGACAATACGAGTTATGTCTTTGTTTTATTATGTATTATTTAGTGATTATTAACAGTACACCAGCAGTGACGTACGTGGCCTCGCTAAAGTGGAGGGCCTCCTGAGGGTTTTTGAGGTTATATCGCTCTTGTTTCTTTTCAAATCGTATAAATCTTTCGCCTTTTACTAAAGATTTCCGTGGAGAGGAACAACAAGAGTTTAACTCAATTTTTTGATGCTCTGCTTAAATGCGGGGCTTGTCTATGGTGTTAAAAATAAAAATATTTTGTCCAATATTCTCAAGGCTAAAGACAGTTAAAAGACTTGTATATTAGCTTTACTTTAACTTGTTTGTATTTGGAGGATAACTACAAATGATATTGATTCATGTTGCTGCTTCTGTTTTGCTCACATTATCAAAGTTTTCCTACAATTTCTTCTTTTTTAAGTAATATACGTTATTCATTAATAGATAATGTGCTTTTTAAAAAACTCTTCAGTAGTACTTATGTGTGTTCTTTTTACAGCGGCTCTTACCACAAGGGGTCGTTGTTCTGCCTATTAGTTTGTAGCATTTTGTGCGTGTGTGTGTGAGAGTGATACAGAGAGAGAGAGTGATGCAGAGAGAGGGAGTGATACAGAGAGAGGGAGGGAGTCCGTCAAATTATAAGTCATATAATTTATTTTAATACAAATAATATGAAGTTTTCCTTGGTGACTTTTGAGGTGGCCGCATGAGGTTTCAATCCGGGATAAATTTACAGACTTTACAGAAGAAAAATGGCTAAAACAAAAAACCAGACCCTTAAAAAGAAAAAAAGAAGCAGCCCATGATGCCTTGCGTCACACCGTGAAACAGAATAAATGTTACTATGTAGCCTGTACGTAGAGGTTTCAAGTGTCGCAGTTAACCGGTGTAAAGTTTACATTCATCAGCACTTGCTACGTTGACAATACGAGTTATGTCTTTGTTTTATTATGTATTATTTAGTGATTATTCACAGTACACCAGCAGTGACGTACGTGGCCTCGCTAAAGTGGAGGGCCTCCTGAGGGTTTTTGAGGTTATATCGCTCTTGTTTCTTTTCAAATCGTATAAATCTTTCGCCTTTTACTAAAGATTTCCGTGGAGAGGAACAACAAGAGTTTAACTCAATTTTTTGATGCTCTGCTTAAATGCGGGGCTTGTCTATGGTGTTATAAATAAAAATATTTTGTCAAATATTCTCAAGGCTAAAGACAGTTAAAAGACTTGTATAGTAGCTTTACTTTAACTTGTTTGTATTTGGAGGATAACTACAAATGATATTGATTCATGTTGCTGCTTCTGTTTTGCTCACATTATCAAAGTTTTCCTACAATTTCTTCTTTTTTAAGTAATATACGTTATTCATTAATAGATAATGTGCTTTTTAAAAAACTCTTCAGTAGTACTTATGTGTGTTCTGTTTACAGCGGCTCTTACCACAAGGGGTCGTTGTTCTGCCTATTAGTTTGTAGCATTTTGTGCGTGTGTGTGTGAGAGTGATACAGAGAGAGAGAGTGATGCAGAGAGAGGGAGTGATACAGAGAGAGGGAGGGAGTCCGTCAAATTATAAGTCATATAATTTATTTTAATACAAATAATATGAAGTTTTCCTTGGTGACTTTTGAGGTGGTCGCATGAGGTTTCAATCCGGGTTAAATTTACAGACTTTACAGATCGAAAACGGCTAAAACAAAAAACCAGACCCTTAAAAAAAAAAAAGAAGCACCCCATGATGCCTTGCGTCACACCGTGAAACAGAATAAATGTTACTATGTAGCCTGTACGTAGAGGTTTCAAGTGTCGCAGTTAACCGGTGTAAAGTTTACATTCATCAGCACTTGCTACGTTGACAATACGAGTTATGTCTTTGTTTTATTATGTATTATTTAGTGATTATTCACAGTACACCAGCAGTGACGTACGTGGCCTCGCTAAAGTGGAGGGCCTCCTGAGGGTTTTTGAGGTTATATCGCTCTTGTTTCTTTTCAAATCGTATAAATCTTTCGCCTTTTACTAAAGATTTCCGTGGAGAGGAACAACAAGAGTTTAACTCAATTTTTTGATGCTCTGCTTAAATGCGGGGCTTGTCTATGGTGTTAAAAATAAAAATATTTTGTCAAATATTCCGAAGGCTAAAGACAGTTAACAGACTCGTATAGTAGCTTTACTTTAACTTGTTTGTTTTTGGAGGATAACTACAAATGATATTGATTCATGTTGCTGCTTCTGTTTTGCTCACATTATCAAAGTTTTCCTACAATTTCTTCTTTTTTAAGTAATATCGTTATTCATTAATAGATAATGTGCTTTTTTAAAAACTCTTCAGTAGTACTTATGTGTGTTCTGTTTACAGCGGCTCTTACCACAAGGGGTCGTTGTTCTGCCTATTAGTTTGTAGCATTTTGTGCGTGTGTGTGTGAGAGTGATACAGAGAGAGAGAGTGATGCAGAGAGAGGGAGTGATACAGAGAGAGGGAGGGAGTCCGTCAAATTATAAGTCATATAATTTATTTTAATACAAATAATATGAAGTTTTCCTTGGTGACTTTTGAGGTGGCCGCATGAGGTTTCAATCCGGGTTAAATTTACAGACTTTACAGAAGAAAAATGGCTAAAACAAAAAACCAGACCCTTAAAAAAGAAAAAAAGAAGCAGCCCATGATGCCTTGCGTCACACCGTGAAACAGAATAAATGTTACTATGTAGCCTGTACGTAGAGGTTTCAAGTGTCGCAGTTAACCGGTGTAAAGTTTACATTCATCAGCACTTGCTACGTTGACAATACGAGTTATGTCTTTGTTTTATTATGTATTATTTAGTGATTATTCACAGTACACCAGCAGTGACGTACGTGGCCTCGCTAAAGTGGAGGGCCTCCTGAGGGTTTTTGAGGTTATATCGCTCTTGTTTCTTTTCAAATCGTATAAATCTTTAGCCTTTTACTAAAGATTTCCGTGGAGAGGAACAACAAGAGTTTAACTCAATTTTTTGATGCTCTGCTTAAATGCGGGGCTTGTCTATGGTGTTAAAAATAAAAATATTTTGTCAAATATTCCGAAGGCTAAAGACAGTTAACAGACTCGTATAGTAGCTTTACTTTAACTTGTTTGTTTTTGGAGGATAACTACAAATGATATTGATTCATGTTGCTGCTTCTGTTTTGCTCACATTATCAAAGTTTTCCTACAATTTCTTCTTTTTTAAGTAATATACGTTATTCATTAATAGATAATGTGCTTTTTAAAAAACTCTTCAGTAGTACTTATGTGTGTTCTGTTTACAGCGGCTCTTACCACAAGGGGTCGTTGTTCTGCGTATTAGTTTGTAGCATTTTGTGCGTGTGTGTGTGAGAGTGATGCAGAGAGAGAGAGTTATACAGAGAGAGGGAGGGAGTCCGTCAAATTATAAGTCATATAATTTATTTTAATACAAATAATATGAAGTTTTCCTTGGTGACTTTTGAGGTGGCGCATGAGGTTTCAATCCGGGTTAAATTTACAGACTTTACAGAAGAAAAATGGCTAAAACAAAAAACCAGACCCTTAAAAAAGAAAAAAAGAAGCAGCCCATGATGCCTTGCGTCACACCGTGAAACAGAATAAATGTTACTATGTAGCCTGTACGTAGAGGTTTCAAGTGTCGCAGTTAACCGGTGTAAAGTTTACATTCATCAGCACTTGCTACGTTGACAATACGAGTTATGTCTTTGTTTTATTATGTATTATTTAGTGATTATTCACAGTACACCAGCAGTGACGTACGTGGCCTCGCTAAAGTGGAGGGCCTCCTGAGGGTTTTTGAGGTTATATCGCTCTTGTTTCTTTTCAAATCGTATAAATCTTTCGCCTTTTACTAAAGATTTCCGTGGAGAGGAACAACAAGAGTTTAACTCAATTTTTTGATGCTCTGCTTAAATGCGGGGCTTGTCTATGGTGTTAAAAATAAAAATATTTTGTCAAATATTCTCAAGGCTAAAGACAGTTAAAAGATTGTATAGTAGCTTTACTTTAACTTGTTTGCATTTGGAGGATAACTACAAATGATATTGATTCATGTTGCTGCTTCTGTTTTGCTCACATTATCAAAGTTTTCCTACAATTTCTTCTTTTTTAAGTAATATACGTTATTCATTAATAGATAATGTGCTTTTTAAAAACTCTTCAGTAGTACTTATGTGTGTTCTGTTTACAGCGGCTCTTACCACAAGGGGTCGTTGTTCTGCCTATTAGTTTGTAGCATTTTGTGCGTGTGTGTGTGAGTGATACAGAGAGAGAGAGTGATGCAGAGAGGAGTGATACAGAGAGAGGAGGAGTCCGTCAAATTATAAGTCATATAATTTATTTTAATACAAATAATATGAAGTTTTCCTTGGTGACTTTTGAGGTGGCCGCATGAGGTTTCAATCCGGTTAAATTTACAGACTTTACAGAAGAAAAATGGCTAAAACAAAAACCAGACCCTTAAAAAAGAAAAAAGAAGCAGCCCATGATGCCTTGCGTCACACCGTGAAACAGAATAAATGTTACTATGTAGCCTGTGCGTAGAGGTTTCAAGTGTCGCAGTTAACCGTGTAAAGTTTACATTCATCAGCACTTGCTACGTTGACAACACGAGTTATGTCTTTGTTTTATTATGTATTATTTAGTGATTATTCACATTACACCAGCAGTGACGTACGTGGCCTCGCTAAAGTGGAGGGCCTCCTGAGGGTTTTTGAGGTTATATCGCTCTTGTTTCTTTTCAAATCGTATAAATCTTTCGCCTTTTACTAAAGATTTCCGTGGAGAGGAACAACAAGAGTTTAACTCAATTTTTTGATGCTCTGCTTAAATGCGGGGCTTGTCTATGGTGTTAAAAATAAAAATATTTTGTCAAATATTCTCAAGGCTAAAGACAGTTAAAAGACTTGTATATTAGCTTTACTTTAACTTGTTCGTATTTGGAGGATAACTACAAATGATATTGAGTCATGTTGCTGCTTCTGTTTTGCTCACATTATCAAAGTTTTCCTACAAAGTCTTTTTAAGTAATATACGTTATTCATTAATAGATAATGTGCTTTTTAAAAAACTCTTCAGTAGTACTTATGTGTGGTCTGTTTACAGCGGCTCTTACCACAAGGGGTCGTTGTTCTGCCTATTAGTTTGTAGCATTTTGTGCGTGTATGTGTGAGAGTGATACAGAGAGAGAGTGATGCAGAGAGAGGGAGTGATACAGAGAGAGGAAGGGAGTCCGTTAAATTATAAGTCATATAATTTATTTTAATACAAATAATATGAAGTTTTCCTGGTGACTTTTGAGGTGGCGCATGAGGTTTCAATCCGGGTTAAATTTACAGACTTTACAGAAGAAAAATGGCTAAAACAAAAACCAGACCCTTAAAAAAGAAAAAAAAGCAGCCCATGATGCCTTGCGTCACCGTGAAACAGAATAAATGTTACTATGTAGCCTGTCGTAGAGGTTTCAAGTGTACTTGATTAACCGGTGTAAAGTTTACATTCATCAGCACTTGCTACGTTGACAATACGAGTTATGTCTTTGTTTTATTATGTATTATTTAGTGATTATTCACAGTACACCAGCAGTGACGTACGTGGCCTCGCTAAAGTGGAGGGCCTCCTGAGGGTTTTTGAGGTCATATCGCTCTTGTTTCTTTTCAAATCGTATAAATCTTTCGCCTTTTACTAAAGATTTCCGTGGAGAGGAACAACAAGAGTTTAACTCAATTTTTTGATGCTCTGCTTAAATGCGGGGCTTGTCTATGGTGTTAAAAATAAAAATATTTTGTCCAATATTCTCAAGGCTGAAGACAGTTAAAAGACTTGTATATTAGCTTTACTTTAACTTGTTCGTATTTGGAGGATAACTACAAATGATATTGATTCATGTTGCTGCTTCTGTTTTGCTCACATTATCAAAGTTTTCCTACAATTTCTTCTTTTTAAGTAATATCGTTATTCATTAATAGATAATGTGCTTTTTAAAAAACTCTTCAGTAGTACTTATGTGTGGTCTGTTTACAGCGGCTCTTACCACAAGGGGTCGTTGTTCTGCCTATTAGTTTGTAGCATTTTGTGCGTGTGTGTGTGAGAGTGATACAGAGAGAGAGTGATGCAGAGAGAGGGAGTGATACAGAGAGAGGGAGGGAGTCCGTCAAATTATAAGTCATATAATTTATTTTAATACAAATAATATGAAGTTTTCCTTGGTGACTTTTGAGGTGGCGCATGAGGTTTCAATCCGGGTTAAATTTACAGACTTTACAGAAGAAAAATGGCTAAAACAAAAACCAGACCCTTAAAAAAGAAAAAAAAGCAGCCCATGATGCCTTGCGTCACACCGTGAAACAGAATAAATGTTACTATGTAGCCTGTGCGTAGAGGTTTCAAGTGTCGCAGTTAACGGTGTAAAGTTTACATTCATCAGCACTTTTCGTTGACAATACGAGTTATGTCTTTGTTTTATTATGTATTATTTAGTGATTATTCACAGTACACCAGCAGTGACGTACGTGGCCTCGCTAAAGTGGAGGGCCTCCTGAGGGTTTTTGAGGTTATATCGCTCTTGTTTCTTTTCAAATCGTATAAATCTTTCGCCTTTTACTAAAGATTTCCGTGGAGAGGAACAACAAGAGTTTAACTCAATTTTTTGATGCTCTGCTTAAATGCGGGGCTTGTCTATGGTGTTAAAAATAAAAATATTTTGTCAAATATTCTGAAGGCTAAAGACAGTTAAAAGACTTGTATAGTAGCTTTACTTTAACTTGTTTGCATTTGGAGGATAACTACAAATGATATTGATTCATGTTGCTGCTTCTGTTTTGCTCACATTATCAAAGTTTTCCTACAAATTCTTCTTTTTTAAGTAATATACGTTATTCATTAATAGATAATGTGCTTTTTAAAAACTCTTCAGTAGTACTTATGTGTGTTCTGTTTACAGCGGCTCTTACCACAAGGGGTCGTTGTTCTGCCTATTAGTTTGTAGCATTTTGTGCGTGTGTGTGTGAGAGTGATACAGAGAGAGAGAGTGATGCAGAGAGAGGGAGTGATACAGAGAGAGGGAGGGAGTCCGTCAAATTATAAGTCATATAATTTATTTTAATACAAATAATATGAAGTTTTCCTTGGTGACTTTTGAGGTGGCCGCATGAGGTTTCAATCCGGGTTAAATTTACAGACTTTACACAACAAAAACGGCTAAAACAAAAAACCAGACCCTTAAAAAAGAAAAAAAGCAGCCCATGATGCCTTGCGTCACACCGTGAAACAGAATAAATGTTACTATGTAGCCTGTACGTAGAGGTTTCAAGTGTCGCAGTTAACCGGTGTAAAGTTTACATTCATCAGCACTTGCTACGTTGACAATACGAGTTATGTCTTTGTTTTATTATGTATTATTTAGTGATTATTCACAGTACACCAGCAGTGACGTACGTGGCCTCGCTAAAGTGGAGGGCCTCCTGAGGGTTTTGAGGTTATATCGCTCTTGTTTCTTTTCAAATCGTATAAATCTTTCGGCTTTTACTAAAGATTTCCGTGGAGAGGAACAACAAGAGTTTAACTCAATTTTTTGATGCTCTGCTTAAATGCGGGGCTTGTCTATGGTGTTAAAAATAAAAATATTTTGTCAAATATTCTCAAGGCTAAAGACAGTTAACAGACTCGTATAGTAGCTTTACTTTAACTTGTTCGTATTTGGAGGATAACTACAAATGATATTGAGTCATGTTGCTGCTTCTGTTTTGCTCACATTATCAAAGTTTTCCTACAATTTCTTCTTTTTAAGTAATATACGTTATTCATTAATAGATAATGTGCTTTTAAAAAACTCTTCAGTAGTACTTATGTGTGTTCTGTTTACAGCGGCTCTTACCACAAGGGTCGTTGTTCTGCCTATTAGTTTGTAGCATTTTGTGCGTGTGTGTGTGAGAGTGATACAGAGAGAGAGTGATGCAGAGAGAGGAGTGATACAGAGAGAGGGAGGGAGTCCGTCAAATTATAAGTCATATAATTTATTTTAATACAAATAATATGAAGTTTTCCTTGGTGACTTTTGAGGTGGCCGCATGAGGTTTCAATCCGGGTTAAATTTACAGACTTTACAGAAGAAAAATGGCTAAAACAAAAAACCAGACCCTAAAAAAAGAAAAAAAGAAGCAGCCCATGATGCCTTGCGTCACACCGTGAAACAGAATAAATGTTACTATGTAGCCTGTGCGTAGAGGTTTCAAGTGTACTTGTTAACGGTGTAAAGTTTACATTCATCAGCACTTGCTACTCGTTGACAATCTGAGTTATGTCTTTGTTTTATTATGTATTATTTAGTGATTATTCACAGTACACCAGCAGTGACGTACGTGGCCTCGCTAAAGTGGAGGGCCTCCTGAGGGTTTTTGAGGTTATATCGCTCTTGTTTCTTTTCAAATCGTATAAATCTTTCGCCTTTTACTAAAGATTTCCGTGGAGAGGAACAACAAGAGTTTAACTCAATTTTTTGATGCTCTGCTTAAATGCGGGGCTTGTCTATGGTGTTATAAATAAAAATATTTTGTCAAATATTCTCAAGGCTAAAGACAGTTAAAAGACTTGTATAGTAGCTTTACTTTAACTTGTTTGTATTTGGAGGATAACTACAAATGATATTGATTCATGTTGCTGCTTCTGTTTTGCTCACATTATCAAAGTTTTCCTACAAATTCCTTTTAAGTAATATACGTTATTCATTAATAGATAATGTGCTTTTTAAAAAACTCTTCAGTAGTACTTATGTGTGGTCTGTTTACAGTGGCTCTTACCACAAGGGGTCGTTGTTCTGCGTATTAGTTTGTAGCATTTTGTGCGTGTGTGTGTGAGAGTGATGCAGAGAGAGGGAGTTATACAGAGAAAGGGAGGGAGTCCGTCAAATTATAAGTCATATAATTTATTTTAATACAAATAATATGAAGTTTTCCTTGGTGACTTTTGAGGTGGCATGAGGTTTCAATCCGGGTTAAATTTACAGACTTTACAGAACGAAAACGGCTAAAACAAAAAACCAGACCCTTAAAAAAGAAAAAAAGAAGCAGCCCATGATGCCTTGCGTCACACCGTGAGACAGAATAAATGTTACTATGTAGCCTGTACGTAGAGGTTTCAAGTGTCGCAGTTAACCAGTGTAAAGTTTACATTCATCAGCACTTGCTACGTTGACAATCTGAGTTATGTCTTTGTTTTATTATGTATTATTTAGTGATTATTCACAGTACACCAGCAGTGACGTACGTGGCCTCGCTAAAGTGGAGGGCCTCCTGAGGGTTTTTGAGGTTATATCGCTCTTGTTTCTTTTCAAATCGTATAAATCTTTCGCCTTTTACTAAAGATTTCCGTGGAGAGGAACAACAAGAGTTTAACTCAATTTTTTGATGCTCTGCTTAAATGCGGGGCTTGTCTATGGTGTTAAAAATAAAAATATTTTGTCAAATATTCTCAAGGCTAAAGACAGTTAAAAGACTTGTATATTAGCTTTACTTTAACTTGTTTGTATTTGGAGGATAACTACAAATGATATTGATTCATGTTGCTGCTTCTGTTTTGCTCACATTATCAAAGTTTTCCTACAATTTCTTCTTTTTAAGTAATATCGTTATTCATTAATAGATAATGTGCTTTTTAAAAAACTCTTCAGTAGTACTTATGTGTGTTCTTTTTACAGCGGCTCTTACCACAAGGGGTCGTTGTTCTGCCTATTAGTTTGTAGCATTTTGTGCGTGTGTGTGTGAGAGTGATACAGAGAGAGAGAGTGATGCAGAGAGAGGGAGTGATACAGAGAGAGGGAGGGAGTCCGTCAAATTATAAGTCATATAATTTATTTTAATACAAATAATATGAAGTTTTCCTTGGTGACTTTTGAGGTGGCATGAGGTTTCAATCGGGTTAAATTTACAGACTTTACAGAAGAAAAATGGCTAAAACAAAAACCAGACCCTTAAAAAAGAAAAAAAGAAGCAGCCCATGATGCCTTGCGTCACACCGTGAAACAGAATAAATGTTACTATGTAGCCTGTACGTAGAGGTTTCAAGTGTCGCAGTTAACCGGTGTAAAGTTTACATTCATCAGCACTTGCTACGTTGACAATACGAGTTATGTCTTTGTTTTATTATGTATTATTTAGTGATTATTCACAGTACACCAGCAGTGACGTACGTGGCCTCGCTAAAGTGGAGGGCCTCCTGAGGGTTTTTGAGGTTATATCGCTCTTGTTTCTTTTCAAATCGTATAAATCTTTCGCCTTTTACTAAAGATTTCCGTGGAGAGGAACAACAAGAGTTTAACTCAATTTTTTGATGCTCTGCTTAAATGCGGGGCTTGTCTATGGTGTTAAAAATAAAAATATTTTGTTAAATATTCCGAAGGCTAAAGACAGTTAACAGACTCGTATAGTAGCTTTACTTTAACTTGTTTTTGGAGGATAACTAAAAATGATATTGATTCATGTTGCTGCTTCTGTTTTGCTCACATTATCAAAGTTTTCCTACAATTTCTTCTTTTTTAAGTAATATACGTTATTCATTAATAGATAATGTGCTTTTTAAAAAACTCTTCAGTAGTACTTATGTGTGTTCTGTTTACAGCGGCTCTTACCACAAGGGGTCGTTGTTCTGCGTATTAGTTTGTAGCATTTTGTGCGTGTGTGTGTGAGAGTGATGCAGAGAGAGGGAGTGATACAGAGAGAGGGAGGGAGTCCGTCAAATTATAAGTCATATAATTTATTTTAATACAAATAATATGAAGTTTTCCTTGGTGACTTTTGAGGTGGCCGCATGAGGTTTCAATCCGGGTTAAATTTACAGACTTTACAGAAGAAAAATGGCTAAAACAAAAAACCAGACCCTTAAAAAAGAAAAAAAGAAGCAGCCCATGATGCCTTGCGTCACACCGTGAAACAGAATAAATGTTACTATGTAGCCTGTACGTAGAGGTTTCAAGTGTCGCAGTTAACCGGTGTAAAGTTTACATTCATCAGCACTTGCTACGTTGACAATACGAGTTATGTCTTTGTTTTATTATGTATTATTTAGTGATTATTCACAGTACACCAGCAGTGACGTACGTGGCCTCGCTAAAGTGGAGGGCCTCCTGAGGGTTTTTGAGGTTATATCGCTCTTGTTTCTTTTCAAATCGTATAAATCTTTCGCCTTTTACTAAAGATTTCCGTGGAGAGGAACAACAAGAGTTTAACTCAATTTTTTGATGCTCTGCTTAAATCTTGCGGGCTTGTCTATGGTGTTAAAAATAAAAATATTTTGTCAAATATTCTGAAGGCTAAAGACAGTTAAAAGACTTGTATAGTAGCTTTACTTTAACTTGTTTGCATTTGGAGGATAACTACAAATGATATTGATTCATGTTGCTGCTTCTGTTTTGCTCACATTATCAAAGTTTTCCTACAAATTCTTCTTTTTTAAGTAATATACGTTATTCATTAATAGATAATGTGCTTTTTAAAAAACTCTTCAGTAGTACTTATGTGTGTTCTGTTTACAGCGGCTCTTACCACAAGGGGTCGTTGTTCTGCCTATTAGTTTGTAGCATTTTGTGCGTGTGTGTGTGTGTGAGAGTGATACAGAGAGAGAGTGATGCAGAGAGAGGGAGTGATACAGAGAGAGGGAGGGAGTCCGTCAAATTATAAGTCATATAATTTATTTTAATACAAATAATCCTTGGTGACTTTTGAGGTGGCCGCATGAGGTTTCAATCCGGGTTAAATTTACAGACTTTACAGAAGAAAAATGGCTAAAACAAAAAACCAGACCCTTAAAAAAGAAAAAAAGAAGCAGCCCATGATGCCTTGCGTCACACCGTGAAACAGAATAAATGTTACTATGTAGCCTGTACGTAGAGGTTTCAAGTGTCGCAGTTAACCGGTGTAAAGTTTACATTCATCAGCACTTGCTACGTTGACAATACGAGTTATGTCTTTGTTTTATTATGTATTATTTAGTGATTATTCACAGTACACCAGCAGTGACGTACGTGGCCTCGCTAAAGTGGAGGGCCTCCTGAGGGTTTTTGAGGTTATATCGCTCTTGTTTCTTTTCAAATCGTATAAATCTTTCGCCTTTTACTAAAGATTTCCGTGGAGAGGAACAACAAGAGTTTAACTCAATTTTTTGATGCTCTGCTTAAATGCGGGGCTTGTCTATGGTGTTAAAAATAAAAATATTTTGTCAAATATTCCGAAGGCTAAAGACAGTTAACAGACTCGTATAGTAGCTTTACTTTAACTTGTTTGTTATTGGAGGATAACTACAAATGATATTGATTCATGTTGCTGCTTCTGTTTTGCTCACATTATCAAAGTTTTCCTACAATTTCTTCTTTTTTAAGTAATATACGTTATTCATTAATAGATAATGTGCTTTTTAAAAAACTCTTCAGTAGTACTTATGTGTGTTCTGTTTACAGCGGCTCTTACCACAAGGGGTCGTTGTTCTGCCTATTAGTTTGTAGCATTTTGTGCGTGTGTGTGTGTGAGAGTGATACAGAGAGAGAGAGTGATGCAGAGAGAGGGAGTGATACAGAGAGAGGGAGGGAGTCCGTCAAATTATAAGTCATATAATTTATTTTAATACAAATAATATGAAGTTTTCCTTGGTGACTTTTGAGGTGGCCGCATGAGGTTTCAATCCGGGTTAAATTTACAGACTTTACAGAAGAAAAATGGCTAAAACAAAAAACCAGACCCTTAAAAAAGAAAAAAAGAAGCAGGCCCTTCACTCCCATCATGCCTTGCGTCACACCGTGAAACAGAATAAATGTTACTATGTAGCCTGTACGTAGAGGTTTCAAGTGTCGCAGTTAACCGGTGTAAAGTTTACATTCATCAGCACTTGCTACGTTGACAATACGAGTTATGTCTTTGTTTTATTATGTATTATTTAGTGATTATTCACAGTACACCAGCAGTGACGTACGTGGCCTCGCTAAAGTGGAGGGCCTCCTGAGGGTTTTTGAGGTTATATCGCTCTTGTTTCTTTTCAAATCGTATAAATCTTTTCGCCTTTTACTAAAGATTTCCGTGGAGAGGAACAACAAGAGTTTAACTCAATTTTTTGATGCTCTGCTTAAATGCGGGGCTTGTCTATGGTGTTAAAAATAAAAATATTTTGTCAAATATTCTGAAGGCTAAAGACAGTTAAAAGACTTGTATAGTAGCTTTACTTTAACTTGTTTGCATTTGGAGGATAACTACAAATGATATTGATTCATGTTGCTGCTTCTGTTTTGCTCACATTATCAAAGTTTTCCTACAATTTCTTCTTTTTTAAGTAATATACGTTATTCATTAATAGATAATGTGCTTTTTAAAAAACTCTTCAGTAGTACTTATGTGTGTTCTGTTTACAGCGGCTCTTACCACAAGGGGTCGTTGTTCTGCCTATTAGTTTGTAGCATTTTGTGCGTGTGTGTGTGAGAGTGATACAGAGAGAGAGAGTGATGCAGAGAGAGGGAGTGATACAGAGAGAGAGGGAGTCCGTCAAATTATAAGTCATATAATTTATTTTAATACAAATAATATGAAGTTTTCCTTGGTGACTTTTGAGGTGGCCGCATGAGGTTTCAATCCGGGTTAAATTTACAGACTTTACAGAAGAAAAATGGCTAAAACAAAAAACCAGACCCTTAAAAAAGAAAAAAAGAAGCAGCCCATGATGCCTTGCGTCACACCGTGAAACAGAATAAATGTTACTATGTAGCCTGTACGTAGAGGTTTCAAGTGTCGCAGTTAACCGGTGTAAAGTTTACATTCATCAGCACTTGCTACGTTGACAATACGAGTTATGTCTTTGTTTTATTATGTATTATTTAGTGATTATTCACAGTACACCAGCAGTGACGTACGTGGCCTCGCTAAAGTGGAGGGCCTCCTGAGGGTTTTTGAGGTCATATCGCTCTTGTTTCTTTTCAAATCGTATAAATCTTTCGCCTTTTACTAAAGATTTCCGTGGAGAGGAACAACAAGAGTTTAACTCAATTTTTTGATGCTCTGCTTAAATGCGGGGCTTGTCTATGGTGTTAAAAATAAAAATATTTTGTCCAATATTCTCAAGGCTGAAGACAGTTAAAAGACTTGTATATTAGCTTTACTTTAACTTGTTCGTATTTGGAGGATAACTACAAATGATATTGAGTCATGTTGCTGCTTCTGTTTTGCTCACATTATCAAAGTTTTCCTACAATTTCTTCTTTTTTAAGTAATATACGTTATTCATTAATAGATAATGTGCTTTTTAAAAACTCTTCAGTAGTACTTATGTGTGGTCTGTTTACAGCGGCTCTTACCACAAGGGGTCGTTGTTCTGCCTATTAGTTTGTAGCATTTTGTGCGTGTGTGTGTGTGAGAGTGATACAGAGAGAGAGAGTGATGCAGAGAGAGGGAGTGATACAGAGAGAGGGAGGGAGTCCTTCAAATTATAAGTCATATAATTTATTTCAATACAAATAATGAATTTTGAGGTGGCCGCATGAGGTTTCAATCCGGGTTAAATTTACAGACTTTACAGAAGAAAAATGGCTAAAACAAAAAACCAGACCCTTAAAAAAGAAAAAAGAAGCAGCCCATGATGCCTTGCGTCACACCGTGAAACAGAATAAATGTTACTATGTAGCCTGTACGTAGAGGTTTCAAGTGTCGCAGTTAACCGGTGTAAAGTTTACATTCATCAGCACTTGCTACGTTGACAACACGAGTTATGTCTTTGTTTTATTATGTATTATTTAGTGATTATTCACATTACACCAGCAGTGACGTACGTGGCCTCGCTAAAGTGGAGGGCCTCCTGAGGGTTTTTGAGGTTATATCGCTCTTGTTTCTTTTTCAAATCGTATAAATCTTTTCGCTTTTACTAAAGATTTCCGTGGAGAGGAACAACAAGAGTTTAACTCAATTTTTTGATGCTCTGCTTAAATGCGGGGCTTGTCTATGGTGTTAAAAATAAAAATATTTTGTCAAATATTCTCAAGGCTAAAGACAGTTAAAAGACTTGTATATTAGCTTTACTTTAACTTGTTCGTATTTGGAGGATAACTACAAATGATATTGAGTCATGTTGCTGCTTCTGTTTTGCTCACATTATCAAAGTTTTCCTACAAAGTCTTTTTAAGTAATATACGTTATTCATTAATAGATAATGTGCTTTTTTAAAAACTCTTCTGTAGTACTTATGTGTGGTCTGTTTACAGCGGCTCTTACCACAAGGGGTCGTTGTTCTGCCTATTAGTTTGTAGCATTTTGTGCGTGTGTGTGTGTGTGTGTGAGAGTGATACAGAGAGAGAGAGTGATGCAGAGAGAGGGAGTGATACAGAGAGAGGAAGGGAGTCCGTTAAATTATAAGTCATATAATTTATTTTAATACAAATAATATGAAGTTTTCCTTGGTGACTTTTGAGGTGGCCGCATGAGGTTTCAATCCGGGTTAAATTTACAGACTTTACAGAAGAAAAATGGCTAAAACAAAAAACCAGACCCTTAAAAAAGAAAAAAAGAAGCAGCCCATGATGCCTTGCGTCACACCGTGAAACAGAATAAATGTTACTATGTAGCCTGTACGTAGAGGTTTCAAGTGTCGCAGTTAACCGGTGTAAAGTTTACATTCATCAGCACTTGCTACGTTGACAATACGAGTTATGTCTTTGTTTTATTATGTATTATTTAGTGATTATTCACAGTACACCAGCAGTGACGTACGTGGCCTCGCTAAAGTGGAGGGCCTCCTGAGGGTTTTTGAGGTTATATCGCTCTTGTTTCTTTTCAAATCGTATAAATCTTTCGCCTTTTACTAAAGATTTCCGTGGAGAGGAACAACAAGAGTTTAACTCAATTTTTTGATGCTCTGCTTAAATGCGGGGCTTGTCTATGGTGTTAAAAATAAAAATATTTTGTCAAATATTCTCAAGGCTAAAGACAGTTAAAAGACTTGTATAGTAGCTTTACTTTAACTTGTTTGTTTTTGGAGGATAACTACAAATGATATTGATTCATGTTGCTGCTTCTGTTTTGCTCACATTATCAAAGTTTTCCTACAATTTCTTCTTTTTTAAGTAATATACGTTATTCATTAATAGATAATGTGCTTTTTAAAAAACTCTTCAGTAGTACTTATGTGTGGTCTGTTTACAGCGGCTCTTACCACAAGGGGTCGTTGTTCTGCCTATTAGTTTGTAGCATTTTGTGCGTGTGTGTGTGAGAGTGATACAGAGAGAGAGAGTGATGCAGAGAGAGGGAGTGATACAGAGAGAGGGAGGGAGTCCGTCAAATTATAAGTCATATAATTTATTTTAATACAAATAATATGAAGTTTTCCTTGGTGACTTTTGAGGTGGCCGCATGAGGTTTCAATCCGGGTTAAATTTACAGACTTTACAGATCGAAAACGGCTAAAACAAAAAACCAGACCCTTAAAAAGAAAAAAAAAGCAGCCCATGATGCCTTGCGTCACACCGTGAAACAGAATAAATGTTACTATGTAGCCTGTACGTAGAGGTTTCAAGTGTCGCAGTTAACCGTGTAAAGTTTACATTCATCAGCACTTGCTACGCTGACAATACGAAGTTATGTCTTTGTTTTATTATGTATTATTTAGTGATTATTCACAGTACACCAGCAGTGACGACGTGGCCTCGCTAAAGTGGAGGGCCTCCTGAGGGTTTTTGAGGTTATATCGCTCTTGTTTCTTTTTCAAATCGTATAAATCTTTCGCCTTTTACTAAAGATTTCCGTGGAGAGGAACAACAAGAGTTTAACTCAATTTTTGATGCTCTGCTTAAATGCGGGCTTGTCTATGGTGTTATAAATAAAAATATTTTGTCAAATATTCTCAAGGCTAAAGGCAGTTAAAAGACTTGTATAGTAGCTTTACTTTAACTTGTTTGTATTTGGAGGATAACTACAAATGATATTGATTCATGTTGCTGCTTCTGTTTTGCTCACATTATCAAAGTTTTCCTACAAATTCTTTTTAAGTAATATACGTTATTCATTAATAGATAATGTGCTTTTTAAAAAACTCTTCAGTAGTACTTATGTGTGTTCTGTTTACAGCGGCTCTTACCACAAGGGGTCGTTGTTCTGCCTATTAGTTTGTAGCATTTTGTGCGTGTGTGTGAGAGTGATACAGAGAGAGAGAGTGATGCAGAGAGAGGGAGTGATACAGAGAGAGGGAGGGAGTCCGTCAAATTATAAGTCATATAATTTATTTTAATACAAATAATATGAAGTTTTCCTTGGTGACTTTTGAGGTGGCCGCATGAGGTTTCAATCCGGGTTAAATTTACAGACTTTACAGAAGAAAAATGGCTAAAACAAAAAACCAGACCCTTAAAAAAGAAAAAAAGAAGCAGCCCATGATGCCTTGCGTCACACCGTGAAACAGAATAAATGTTACTATGTAGCCTGTACGTAGAGGTTTCAAGTGTCGCAGTTAACCGGTGTAAAGTTTACATTCATCAGCACTTGCTACGTTGACAATACGAGTTATGTCTTTGTTTTATTATGTATTATTTAGTGATTATTCACAGTACACCAGCAGTGACGTACGTGGCCTCGCTAAAGTGGAGGGCCTCCTGAGGGTTTTTGAGGTCATATCGCTCTTGTTTCTTTTCAAAATCGTATAAATCTTTCGCCTTTTACTAAAGATTTCCGTGGAGAGGAACAACAAGAGTTTAACTCAATTTTTTGATGCTCTGCTTAAATGCGGGGCTTGTCTATGGTGTTAAAAATAAAAATATTTTGTCAAATATTCTGAAGGCTAAAGACAGTTAAAAGACTTGTATAGTAGCTTTACTTTAACTTGTTTGCATTTGGAGGATAACTACAAATGATATTGATTCATGTTGCTGCTTCTGTTTTGCTCACATTATCAAAGTTTTCCTACAAATTCTTTTTAAGTAATATACGTTATTCATTAATAGATAATGTGCTTTTTAAAAAACTCTTCAGTAGTACTTATGTGTGGTCTGTTTACAGCGGCTCTTACCACAAGGGGTCGTTGTTCTGCCTATTAGTTTGTAGCATTTTGTGCGTGTGTGTGTGAGAGTGATACAGAGAGAGAGAGTGATGCAGAGAGAGGGAGGGAGTCCTTCAAATTATAAGTCATATAATTTATTTTAATACAAATAATATGAAGTTTTCCTTGGTGACTTTTGAGGTGGCCGCATGAGGTTTCAATCCGGGTTAAATTTACAGACTTTACAGAAGAAAAATGGCTAAAACAAAAAACCAGACCCTTAAAAAAGAAAAAAAGAAGCAGCCCATGATGCCTTGCGTCACACCGTGAAACAGAATAAATGTTACTATGTAGCCTGTAATGAGAGGTTTCAAGTGTCGCAGTTAACCGTGTAAAGTTTACATTCATCAGCACTTGCTACGTTGACAATACGAAGTTATGTCTTTGTTTAATTATGTAATATTTAGTGATTATAAACAGTAAACCAGCAGTGACGACGTGGCCTCGCTAAAGTGGAGGGCCTCCTGAGGGTTTTTGAGGTTATATCGCTCTTGTTTCTTTTTCAAATCGTATAAATCTTTCGCCTTTTACTAAAGATTTCGTGGAGAGGAACGACAAGAGTTTAACTCAATTTTTTGATGCTCTGCTTAAATGCGGGGCTTGTCTATGGTGTTATAAATAAAAATATTTTGTCAAATATTCTCAAGGCTAAAGGCAGTTAAAAGACTTGTATAGTAGCTTTACTTTAACTTGTTTGTATTTGGAGGATAACTACAAATGATATTGATTCATGTTGCTGCTTCTGTTTTGCTCACATTATCAAAGTTTTCCTACAAATTCTTTTTAAGTAATATACGTTATTCATTAATAGATAATGTGCTTTTTAAAAAACTCTTCAGTAGTACTTATGTGTGGTCTGTTTACAGCGGCTCTTACCACAAGGGGTCGTTGTTCTGCCTATTAGTTTGTAGCATTTTGTGCGTGTGTGTGTGTGTGTGTGTGTGTGAGAGTGATACAGAGAGAGAGTGATGCAGAGAGAGGAGTGATACAGAGAGAGGAGGGAGTCCGTCAAATTATAAGTCATATAATTTATTTTAATACAAATAATATGAAGTTTTCCTTGGTGACTTTTGAGGTGGCCGCATGAGGTTTCAATCCGGGTTAAATTTACAGACTTTACAGAACAAAAATGGCTAAAACAAAAAACCAGACCCTTAAAAAGAAAAAAGAAGCAGCCCTTCACTCCCATCATGCCTTGCGTCACACCGTGAAACAGAATAAATGTTACTATGTAGCCTGTACGTAGAGGTTTCAAGTGTCGCAGTTAACCGTGTAAAGTTTACATTCATCAGCACTTGCTACGCTGACAATACGAGTTATGTCTTTGTTTTATTATGTATTATTTAGTGATTATTCACAGTACACCAGCAGTGACGACGTGGCCTCGCTAAAGTGGAGGGCCTCCTGAGGGTTTTTGAGGTTATATCGCTCTTGTTTCTTTTTCAAATCGTATAAATCTTTCGCCTTTTACTAAAGATTTCCGTGGAGAGGAACAACAAGAGTTTAACTCAATTTTTTGATGCTCTGCTTAAATGCGGGGCTTGTCTATGGTGTTATAAATAAAAATATTTTGTCAAATATTCTCAAGGCTAAAGGCAGTTAAAAGACTTGTATAGTAGCTTTACTTTAACTTGTTTGTATTTGGAGGATAACTACAAATGATATTGATTCATGTTGCTGCTTCTGTTTTGCTCACATTATCAAAGTTTTCCTACAAATTCTTTTTAAGTAATATACGTTATTCATTAATAGATAATGTGCTTTTTTAAAAACTCTTCTGTAGTACTTATGTGTGGTCTGTTTACAGCGGCTCTTACCACAAGGGGTCGTTGTTCTGCCTATTAGTTTGTAGCATTTTGTGCGTGTGTGTGTGAGAGTGATACAGAGAGAGAGAGTGATGCAGAGAGAGGGAGTGATACAGAGAGAGAGGGAGGGAGTCCGTCAAATTATAAGTCATATAATTTATTTTAATACAAATAATATGAAGTTTTCCTTGGTGACTTTTGAGGTGGCCGCATGAGGTTTCAATCCGGGTTAAATTTACAGACTTTACAGAAGAAAAATGGCTAAAACAAAAAACCAGACCCTTAAAAAAGAAAAAAAGAAGCAGCCCATGATGCCTTGCGTCACACCGTGAAACAGAATAAATGTTACTATGTAGCCTGTACGTAGAGGTTTCAAGTGTCGCAGTTAACCGGTGTAAAGTTTACATTCATCAGCACTTGCTACGTTGACAATACGAGTTATGTCTTTGTTTTATTATGTATTATTTAGTGATTATTCACAGTACACCAGCAGTGACGTACGTGGCCTCGCTAAAGTGGAGGGCCTCCTGAGGGTTTTTGAGGTTATATCGCTCTTGTTTCTTTTCAAATCGTATAAATCTTTCGCCTTTTACTAAAGATTTCCGTGGAGAGGAACAACAAGAGTTTAACTCAATTTTTTGATGCTCTGCTTAAATGCGGGGCTTGTCTATGGTGTTAAAAATAAAAATATTTTGTCAAATATTCCGAAGGCTAAAGACAGTTAACAGACTCGTATAGTAGCTTTACTTTAACTTGTTTGTATTTGGAGGATAACTACAAATGATATTGATTCATGTTGCTGCTTCTGTTTTGCTCACATTATCAAAGTTTTCCTACAATTTCTTCTTTTTTAAGTAATATACGTTATTCATTAATAGATAATGTGCTTTTTAAAAAACTCTTCAGTAGTACTTATGTGTGTTCTGTTTACAGCGGCTCTTACCACAAGGGGTCGTTGTTCTGCCTATTAGTTTGTAGCATTTTGTGCGTGTGTGTGTGAGAGTGATACAGAGAGAGAGAGTGATGCAGAGAGAGGGAGTGATACAGAGAGAGGGAGGGAGTCCGTCAAATTATAAGTCATATAATTTATTTTAATACAAATAATATGAAGTTTTCCTTGGTGACTTTTGAGGTGGCCGCATGAGGTTTCAATCCGGGTTAAATTTACAGACTTTACAGAAGAAAAATGGCTAAAACAAAAAACCAGACCCTTAAAAAAGAAAAAAAGAAGCAGGCCCTTCACTCCCATCATGCCTTGCGTCACACCGTGAAACAGAATAAATGTTACTATGTAGCCTGTACGTAGAGGTTTCAAGTGTCGCAGTTAACCGGTGTAAAGTTTACATTCATCAGCACTTGCTACGTTGACAATACGAGTTATGTCTTTGTTTTATTATGTATTATTTAGTGATTATTCACAGTACACCAGCAGTGACGACGTGGCCTCGCTAAAGTGGAGGGCCTCCTGAGGGTTTTTGAGGTTATATCGCTCTTGTTTCTTTTCAAATCGTATAAATCTTTTCGCTTTTACTAAAGATTTCCGTGGAGAGGAACAACAAGAGTTTAACTCAATTTTTTGATGCTCTGCTTAAATGCGGGGCTTGTCTATGGTGTTAAAAATAAAAATATTTTGTCAAATATTCTGAAGGCTAAAGACAGTTAAAAGACTTGTATAGTAGCTTTACTTTAACTTGTTTGCATTTGGAGGATAACTACAAATGATATTGATTCATGTTGCTGCTTCTGTTTTGCTCACATTATCAAAGTTTTCCTACAAATTCTTTTTAAGTAATATACGTTATTCATTAATAGATAATGTGCTTTTTAAAAAACTCTTCAGTAGTACTTATGTGTGGTCTGTTTACAGCGGCTCTTACCACAAGGGGTCGTTGTTCTGCCTATTAGTTTGTAGCATTTTGTGCGTGTGTGTGTGAGAGTGATACAGAGAGAGAGAGTGATGCAGAGAGAGGGAGGGAGTCCTTCAAATTATAAGTCATATAATTTATTTTAATACAAATAATGAATTTTGAGGTGGCCGCATGAGGTTTCAATCCGGGTTAAATTTACAGACTTTACCGAACGAAAACGGCTAAAACAAAAAACCAGACCCTTAAAAAAGAAAAAAAGAAGCAGCCCATGATGCCTTGCGTCACACCGTGAAACAGAATAAATGTTACTATGTAGCCTGTACGTAGAGGTTTCAAGTGTCGCAGTTAACCGGTGTAAAGTTTACATTCATCAGCACTTGCTACGTTGACAATACGAGTTATGTCTTTGTTTTATTATGTATTATTTAGTGATTATTCACAGTACACCAGCAGTGACGTACGTGGCCTCGCTAAAGTGGAGGGCCTCCTGAGGGTTTTTGAGGTTATATCGCTCTTGTTTCTTTTCAAATCGTATAAATCTTTTCGCTTTTACTAAAGATTTCCGTGGAGAGGAACAACAAGAGTTTAACTCAATTTTTTGATGCTCTGCTTAAATGCGGGGCTTGTCTATGGTGTTAAAAATAAAAATATTTTGTCAAATATTCTCAAGGCTAAAGACAGTTAACAGACTCGTATAGTAGCTTTACTTTAACTTGTTTGTATTTGGAGGATAACTACAAATGATATTGATTCATGTTGCTGCTTCTGTTTTGCTCACATTATCAAAGTTTTCCTACAATTTCTTCTTTTTTAAGTAATATACGTTATTCATTAATAGATAATGTGCTTTTTAAAAACTCTTCAGTAGTACTTATGTGTGTTCTGTTTACAGCGGCTCTTACCACAAGGGGTCGTTGTTCTGCCTATTAGTTTGTAGCATTTTGTGCGTGTGTGTGAGAGTGATACAGAGAGAGAGTGATGCAGAGAGAGGGAGTGATACAGAGAGAGGGAGGAGTCCGTCAAATTATAAGTCATATAATTTATTTTAATACAAATAATATGAAGTTTTCTTGGTGACTTTTGAGGTGGCCGCATGAGGTTTCAATCCGGTTAAATTTACAGACTTTACAGAAGAAAATGGCTAAAACAAAAACCAGACCCTTAAAAAGAAAAAAGAAGCAGCCCATGATGCCTTGCGTCACACCGTGAAACAGAATAAATGTTACTATGTAGCCTGTACGTAGAGGTTTCAAGTGTCGCAGTTAACCGGTGTAAAGTTTACATTCATCAGCACTTGCTACGTTGACAATACGAGTTATGTCTTTGTTTTATTATGTATTATTTAGTGATTATTCACAGTACACCAGCAGTGACGTACGTGGCCTCGCTAAAGTGGAGGGCCTCCTGAGGGTTTTTGAGGTTATATCGCTCTTGTTTCTTTTCAAATCGTATAAATCTTTAGACTTTTACTAAAGATTTCCGT
>NW_024401289.1:0-2000 GCF_016859285.1 Xiphias gladius
AAACAAGTTGTGTTATTTTTCTGACGGCTTACAGAAAGAGGGTGTGAAAGTAAATTGAGGAGGAGAACAAGCTGGAACCATCATAACTGCTGGCTGCTGCAGTGCATCGTGACAAACAACGGCGAAAAACTTGGGATTTATTGCTCTGATAACCTTCCAGATTTCTTCGGCTGGTGCTGTATGCCAACAACTCTGACAGAGTTATGCATCATTAATCCCCATGAACACTGCCAGTGATAAATAATGCTCTTCGTCCCTATGAAAAATAAGGCAGTTATTACAAAACCATAAAGAATGGTATTCATATCATCACTTCAAGCCGATAATAATGTGAAGATACGATCTTTCAAGGATTCAAAAGCACACTCACAGTGACAGTGAGTGGTATATTTCTGCTCTCGTCAATGTGCTATTGGAGAAAGAATTCCCAATAAATAACAGCGATTGAGCAGAGCAAATCAAAGATCTTTATATCCATGCCATGCTGCTGCAATACTGAGCAGACACTCAAGCTATCAAATACCATTTAGTACACAATAAACCCAGAAAAATAATGACTAAGCTTCATCTTTGCAATCATGAGTAGCATAGTAGCAAAGTGAGGCAATCAGTTAGTGCACAACAAAAATAAAGTGTGTCTCGTAACCTGTTGCTCGACGTTTCCTATAAAGAGCAGCTTATTTCACTCATCTGATAATTTCTCAAGGCTCAGACTTGAATCCAGTCCAATGAACATAGTAATACTATATCCCCTACAGGTGTAAATTCTTGGTGGTTAAGCAGTGCAAAGAGAAACTAGAAGGAACTCCTTCTGATACGGAGATGTTTCCAGCACCAGATGCTGTGGGGCCCTCTCTTGTGAGAAGCTGGGCGAAGATCACTTACTTTCCTATTGAGAGTTGGAACATAAATTCAAACCCTGCTATAAATCAAATATAAATTTTCAGCTCGCCTCACTTTCCCGGGAACGGCTGCAATAACAATGTCATTCGACTCTGCCTGGTTACCATTAATGCTCTGGATTCCATCCATCCTAATGATTTGGCCCTGTATCCTGTGCGTTTTACAAACCCCACAGAAAAAGAAGGGAAATATTACTGACCTATTTAACGCTTTGCAGGTTAAGAGAAGAAACTATGGTCTGTGGCAGATGCTCTTTACATACACAATATTTCCAAACTCTTTCAAAATGGATTCTCCTTGCCAGATATAACACCCTGTGCGCCAATAATGTTAATATACCGAAACTCTGCGGCTGCGACTTTCACGTTTCTAGACAGTAAAGTTTCTGAGCCAGAGAGGAGGACAATGCACTCCAGTTAAATCTAACTTGAGTGAAAAATGTGATTTCTATTTAGATATTGTTTTGTGTGCCAACAAGCCTTTCCTTCTGCCAAAAAACAAAATTCGATCTCATTCAGTCTATTTTCTCCTTGAAATCACAGTCTCATAATAATCTTTAAAAACTGAGCGTGTGCCAAGACTGATTCATTTCACTCCCAACCCACACTGAATGGTTACTGGAATGGCCACATATCACCGTCTGAGCAGTTTTCATAACCCAAATATATACAGTCTCATATCAGAATCAAATTCATATTTTTTTTTCGCACAATATAAACAGACTTTTTGATTTCAGTGAAACCATAATTTCGAAAGGAGGGCACAGGGAACTGATTCTGGTTACAGAGACTGTTTAGAGAGAGCCATTCTGGGTGAGGCACACTTTACTTTTTAAGCAAAAAGCAAACCAATTTCAGTGCAGCACCTGCACCTTTTTGCCCTGTTTGCTTTGGCGAAGCAGATTCAATGCGTTTCTAACACTACAGAGCTGTGGGCCTGTACGAATCTGCACTGACAGAAGGCTTTTACAGAAGAACCAAGGTCACCACTACAGTAACACTGAACAGAGGATTTGCTCAGAGCCAGGGGGAAGTGCTGTGTTTCTCTCACACCCTTGAAATAAAAAAACAATGAGTGCAGAAGGATACCAAGTTCAA
>NW_024401291.1:0-4000 GCF_016859285.1 Xiphias gladius
TAAACTTGACTTCACCTTGCAACCTCTGCAGAAAGACTAAGTAAGCAGGAGACTAACAAGCTGTGCTTGTTCTCATGGTACTTCAGTATAAACCCACTGTTTGTATAACAAAACCTCCATCATTGCAACATTAGTTACAGTGTATCTAAAGACTAATGGTCGTGGCTTTCAATCTAAGCAGCATTAATATGTATGTGTGTATATATGTTCACACCGACATTCTCACTGCATGAAAAAATGTAGCCCTTCTCATTCATTTGAAGGGTGGAAATGAGCTAGCCCAGCGGAGGGTCCATCGAGGTGGGGTTTCGTCCGAAATGAAGCTGCATCGCGCAGATAAGAAGTTTAATCTGGTTGTGCTTTTGCTGCAATGCAAAGTGACGTCATCCAGCAAGGCGCTGCGTTGGCTAATCACATACATGCATACATGTATTTCTGCTTTTTACCTGGACTTTTATATCTATGACAGACAAAACTGTTGCTGCCATGATAACTTTCTATACTTGTAAAACAACTGTGCTTTGTTTTGGCATATAATATGCTTTTAAACACATAAATCTGCTCCTCCAACTGGACTTCCTGGATCATATTTCATTATCTCACTGGTTTATGAAACAACACACCCCCACAAACGCACCCCCCTGTGCTGTTTAAAGCAGGGCTTTTTTTGGTATGAGCGCCGCCTTAGTGTTATAATGTCAAAGGGTGATGCCAGAAATGCTAGCCTCTTTCAGGGGAAATTTATTGTAACACAGCTGCCTTCACATAGAAAGAAAACACATTTGAAGGAAGCAAAAGCAAGTTGTATTAAGTTTTCTGCTTAATAAGTAGAAAACTTGAAAATGCTGTAATGTACATTGTAATTTAATCCAATACAAAACAAAAATTAAATACAATAGTCGAATGTTAAATAAATAGATCCTACTTTTGTTAAACTTGTAATCACCTCTGACAGGGAGGTTCTACTTTCGGTGCAGTTTGTTTTTCTATCTGCGTGCAAGTTAGCAGGATATCTCAAAATCTTGTTCCAGATTTCAATGAAATTTGGTGGAAAGTTGGGCAATGAGCCAGGGAACAAGTAATCAGTGTTTGGTGTATATCCAGGAACTTATTAATGGACTTCTTAAGGGATAAGGCTGGTTTTGTTCTATGTTTTTCATCTTGTCATCAAATCCCAGTCCCAGGCCCATTGGTTCCTAGAAAAAATATAAATGTTTAAAAACAGTTCACAAGTATTTATTTTCATTTTTTTTAAAAAGGCAAAGTGACTTCCTAAAGTAGCTGGGCACCCTATAGCAAACGTTACTGTAACGGGTAATTTGTGCATTTGTTGGGGACTATTTTCAGCAGCAAATGAACACACATTTGCTGCTCTAGTGAGTATGTACTGCAGCAAGCGCATGAGAGATTGACTCAAGATGAACTACAGTGCCCGTGTTCATGGTAATGAAGGAACATGTCAGCCAGTGCATCACTGTAGCTCGTTTATGTGTTTTTAACAGTTTTTGGACAACAATTGAGCTCTGTGGCACAGAGGAATAAGTTAGGCTTTGGATACACAGAAAATAGCTGTTAGTAGGATCAATTCATTGTTGTCACTCATTGTTCATTGTCTTTTCATGGGATTTGCTGGTAATAAGAAAAATATAGATCATCATCAGACTTTTCCTTTAATAATTAAAGATAGAACATTCTTGTTATTTTTTTAATGCTCTATTTTGATGCTGATCTAGATGCAGATAAAATGCATTTATTAAAATAACACATTTAGAAAATTCATTATTAAAATCATATTTAATACTACCAGCACTTCGGCAATTAGAAGATTATGTAACCTTGACTAAGAAAGCGTTTTCCTCTTTTTTTTATTATTAACACTATTTCAGAGAGGTGTCAACTAAATGTGTGTTTTCAGGCTTTACTTTGAAGCATTAGGTTTTACTTCATTTTATTTAAGATTATTTTTAACATTTTATCTGCCTCATTTAAAAATACACAGTGCCAACAACAATGAAAAATAAGTTCATGAAGCACTCTGTATTAGACTGTATCACAAAGTACAGGGGTTTCTATTTTTCCGGTCTCTTAGTGTATGTATGTGTGCACAAAAAGAGAAGAGTTTTCTTTATAATTGTTAATGATGGGAAAGCCCCAACAAGCTTCTTTAAAAGGTTGTCAGAGAAATCACTAACAGCTGCCAGCCACAAAGATTCAGAAATGCCAAACCAGCACTTTGAGATTGGCATAAGGAAGTTACACCCACTTTGTAATAATATGTTTCTCTTTGGTGAGGCGCCAAATGGTTCGCTGCCAATGCAGACATGACAGACTGATCAGATCATTCTGTACCAAAACATCAGGCCAAGGAAAACCATAATGATGTGTCAGAGGTTGACATCAGGTTGCTGTCAAGCTCATAAATATAAATAATATGTAATTTATAGAACAAATCTAATAACGGGGACTCCCCACAAAAAGTCGTTTTGATAATTAAGCATAATTATAGCTTCCTGCCTTTACATATTTTTAAACACTTCCATACCTAGTAGCTCTTTTGACAAGATAATAACAACATACAGTCAGTAATGGAACAAATACTTGTTGTAAATTCTTAATAGGTGTAATTTCGTGTTATTTTAAATGAATAATAACTGATTTTGGTACAGTTAAGCAGCATTATACTGCACTGCTGTGACTATGGCGACAGTAGTGTTTTAAAGAAATAAAGTCAGGCACACAATAGAACCGATAAACTTACAGAGAATATTAGCTCAATCGTTCATCTTCCTCAACTCCACCACATCTGCTCAGGTCTGTCTGCAAAAATCAGCTCTCTCTCCTCTGCAGGTATACTCTGGGTCTTTACTCAAGACCTATTTACCAGAGACAAATTACTTCCTTTACGTTCCTCTGTTGTTCCTCTGTTTTATTCTTCTGTCTCCTCACCTTCTAACACTGTCAATCCAGTCACAGTCATAGCCTTGATGATACATTTACTTTCCATAAATCAATTTGAGAGATTCAGCAATTGCCCGACACCACAGGGAGTAAGAAGAAATCTATAAGTCAGAGGTCCTGAAGATGCTCAATAGTCCGACCTGTCACTTCCTGTCTGCCTGCTTCAAAAGCCATTAATGGACTTGGGTAGTAAAGATTGACAATGGTCAATAACAACAATCTGACAAGACACAATTGCAAAAGAAGAACTAGGTGGGGAAATGAAATAGGGAAAAACCAGAGAACTAAGCAAACACATGAATTTTTATTGCATATACATATATATACACATACACATATATACACAAACACACACATACATACATATATACATACATATACATATACACAAACACACACATACATACATATATACATACATATACATACACACACACATATAGATATATATATACATGTACATACATATATATATATACACACACACACATATAGATATATATATACATGTACATACATATATATATATACACACACACACATATAGATATATATATACATGTACATACATATATATACACACACATATAGATATATATATACATGTACATACATATATATACACACACATATAGATATATATACATGTACATACATATATATACACACACATATAGATATATATACATGTACATACATATATATACACACACATATAGATATATATACATGTACATATATATATACATGTACATATATACACACATATAGATATATATACATGTACATATATATACACACACACATATAGATATATATACATGTACATATATATACACACACACATATAGATATATATACATGTACATATATATACACACACACACACATATAGATATATATACATGTACATACATATATACACACACACACACACATAGATATATACACATGTACATATATACACACACACACACACACATAGATATATACACATGTACATATATACACACACACACACAGATATATACACATATATACA
>NW_024401292.1:0-1000 GCF_016859285.1 Xiphias gladius
AACTTTGAATTTGTATTTGGAGCCAGGCTTTTAAATTTCTCGTAGTGGTTTGGGTTCACTGAAATGGGGACACTAATTAAAAAATGGACTTAACCTATTAACCTGATTATCATTTTCCTCCTTGTGCTTCAACACACCTTTAATTCTTCTGTGTTCTTGTAATAGTCAATAGCCTTCCCAGCTGTTACATGACTATTTATTAGAGCTATGTAGGATGTGACCCTTCTTGCTGTTTCACCTTCTCGCCTTCTGTTTTTCTGTTCACAAGAAGTAACATCATTTGAGAGGAAAAGATTTTTTCTTCTACCCATAGTTTATTTTTTTATGCTTAGTTCTTTTTCTTTCTTTTCTTATGTAGAAAACATGAAGTCATGTTGGAAGAAATCATCCAATCATTACAGCATCCCACTGAGCTATTTTGAGCGTCAGTCCCTTGACAGCTCCATGGGAACTACGCAACAATGTTAAGAAATTTCCCTCTGTGTACTTTCCCTATCAGAAAGGCAAAAGCTAGAGCATTGTCGACTGAGAGGGGAATCGTTTCTCAAGTTCCTCCACAATGGAGTTCATGTTTTGGTTGGGCTGAATCTGTGGAGGTGGAGGAGGAGTGGATACTCCATCTCTTCCTGTTCCTTCTCTAACTCCCTCTCCTCCCTCCCCTCCTCCTCCAGCTGCTAATGCATCCAAGGAGTCGAGAGAATCGAGAGAATCCATGGAGGCCCGGCTCTTCATGACCTTTTTGAGCGGGATCTGTTTCTGATCTATCTGACTGAACATGTTGGCCACAGACTTCTCAATATCCGCAATGTTATGGATGTTCTTTAAGATTCCTTTCAGCTCTTTTCGGGGAGGTTGGGGCTCCGTGGGGAGTGGCAGCGGCGGCAGTCGGAGGGACACGGGCCGCAGAGCTGGGACCTCAGAGAGTGATGGGAGGACAAATGTGGACGGACGCAGGACTGATGGTGACAAAGGAGGGGGGAGGGGTGGGGGAGGTGGGGGA
>NW_024401293.1:0-25000 GCF_016859285.1 Xiphias gladius
TCAATTAAATATCTGATTACAGACTAAAGAAACATGTTACGTTAAATGCTTGTGAAAAATGTTTGAATTCTCAGTGAAACCATGTGAATGTCAAAGTGTAAAGAAGGTTTTTTTTCCTAAGCATACACTGACTTCTTTAATTTAGAAAATATACATTGATTTATTTTTACATTAAATATTCTGGAGTCAAATGGCATTAATTTTATTTTAAATTTTGAATTCACTGACTGACCTGTTTTTGTGATCAAACAACAGATATTTAGTGACAGTGACAGAACTAAGGTTTGATTCTCAGCTCTACAGCAGTTCTTCAGTTATAAAGTCGCATTAATTCATGTTTGATTTCTGTCATTGTTCTCCAAATGAATTTATATAAGTTGTGGAGATCAATGCCTCATTGACTCAAATCTCCATGTTTTTACTGAACTCTAAATCTGCAATGATCCACAGGGTAACAGAATATTTATCAAATATTAAGCAGTCTACTGTAGTAGTATTATTGCAATTTTAAAATAACAAGCGACACAATGGGCAGACTGCAACCAATAAACAGAACACACACCTGAACATGTAACCATACTGTTAATAAACACCAAACTGGGAAAAATGACAACTTCAGCAGCTCTGAATGTGATAAAAAGAACTAAAAAAACAAACAGCCAAACTACTGTAGACTTTAAACACATCAACAACCTCCCTGCTTCCTCATACATGAGCATTAACATGCACCTAACATGTTCATGTTCACACACATGAACACAGAGCCACGGCGGGCCGCCGTCACAACAAACAGAGATATATATGACTCACCCTGAATGAAGAGAAACATCCATCGTGGCTACCTGACTGGACTTCAGCTCCTCCACAGTTCGGAACTCCACATGTCATTTTGGCTACTTTGCCGTCCATCTCCCTCCTGTCTCCAGGTGCTCAGACTCCTCCTCTCTCTGTGCAGGTGTAGTTTCACAGCAGCGAGGTGTTTGGTTGATATTAACATGAATGTGTGAGGTTGTTCGCAGTCCAAAGCTGCTACAGTTAGTCTACAGCTACAGTTTGTTCCTGTCACAGTACATTATTGTTTTTAAAAAAATGAGGTTTGGTGAGCCTCCTGCTGCACTTCTGATTAATGTTTGTTTAGTCTCTTCTCAAAGATAAAGTTTAAAGCTAATCTAACATTAGTTACTGTGAATACTGACTGACTACCTGTAAACCTGCCCTTTAATCAAGACCCACAGCTTTCAACTCATGAATTTCATCATCAGGTTGACTTACAAAGTGCTTTAATCTCAGGCTTTATATAGACCAAAGATGTCCGACCCTGTGTCAATTATCCAATGACAGCTCGACACATTACAGCCCCACCTCTACAGGAAACTACACCTCCAACACAGAGACTTCAAAATTAAAGTACACAACAAATTCTCACATAAACAGTCCAAGTCACCACCCAAACAGTAACAACAGAAAATAAAAATCATTTATTTATTGAAAACTTATTTAAAACCTTATTATTGATTGACTTGATCAACACACATACACACACACACACACACACACACACACACACACACACACACACACACACACACACACATATAAATGTATATGTACGTACTGTGTATTTGTGTGTGTGTGTGTGTGTGTGTGTGTATATTTCTATTTCTGTCCTATTTATGTTCAATGTATTTCTGCTGCTTGAAAACTAAATGACAGCTCAATACACAACGGATCAATAATTTTATCCAATCACTGACTGTCAGACTTTGATTTTATAAAATAATAAGATCATTTACAGATATATATACATTTTCTATTCTATATATTTCAATAATTTACAGATATCACATATTTACATAAATCAGATGAAGTCAACAGAACTGAACCAGTTCCTGTACTGACCTGAGATCAGTCTGGCGTCAGCCTGCAGCTCCTCCTGCTGGTCACACACAAACATCATATAAACTGTCAGGCTAAACAGATGTGTTTCCTGTCAGGTGAAGGTTAGGTCAGACAGAGTAAACATCTGACTGTGAAGGTGATGAGGAGCTGGTCGTCATGGTAGCCGGGGAGGAGGAATCAGGGGGGATCAATCAAAAGGCAAGAGATGATGAAAAGGTACAGGTGGGTAAGTTTTAAAAATATGATGTGATGTGATGTTCACGTTACAGACTGACAGGTCATAAAACTGACAAAGACCTGAGAGAAATGAAATAAAATGATATATCCATTATATACATCATCAATACAAAGAGCCTATAAATAAATTATGCCAATATCTGTGTGCATATTTACACTAACGCAGAGTTTCAGATGTAAATATAAGTATATATATATATATATATATATATATATATATATATATATACACACAATAATAAACAGAATATATAGAAAATGTATAAAAATGCATATATCAGTGTTTTATAAAATATATATGTAATTTTTATATTCACAATCTGAAACATTAATATATGTAGTTTAATAATACAGATAGACATAAGAATCAATAATATCTATATTTTATTGCTTATATATTTATAAAAAAATAGACATGTAAATATAAAATATATTGTAATGCAGTTTATTATATTAAATACAATATAATAAACTAAACTAGCACAATAATAATAACAATAATAATATAAACCTGCAGTCATATTGCTTTGATAAGTTCCTGTTTAAATGTAATAAAAAACTGTGAGTTTTAAATCCATCAAATCACAAAAAATACGCTTTGATCACAACTAACCTTTAATGTTTGAATTAATAACTAGTTTGTGGCGAAATACACATGTGAATGTTAGGGGGCGCTGTAACAAAACCAATGTTAATGTTAAATATGATGTGTTTTAATCTCAATTTTTACCTTCCCTCAACATAACAAAACAGACGTGTTTTATTTGAACACTTGTCAGGTTGTTTTCTGAATTTGACTGATTTACATTGTGATAAACGTGTATATGTTTATTTGTGTTTAGATGTTCCATATGTTTATGTATGTCTAAATGTTGTTAACTAGAGACCGTGTTTAAAGTCTGTGCTGATGAACTCACTGTAGATAACCAGTTCAGTTAGACTCTGATCTAGTCAGTGTTAGTAATTAGTTAGTTGTTAGTTAGTGTTCGTAGGTTAGTTAGTCGGTGTTATTGATTATTAGTCAGTATTAGTTATGATGTAAGCTTTTTTATTTTAAGTTTCCGTTAGCAGCGGAAGGAGGAAGGGAGGAACCTGAAGTAGACCAACTTCTGTAAAAACTCAGCGGCTCTTTCTGATGTAAAGTTACCCGTAGAGAGACGGACCGCACCGGAAACTACCTGGTACACCTTCACAATAAAAACACTGGAACGACACACTTTTACTTGGTCATCTAGTGATTAACGCTTTCATTTTGTTAGTGGTAAACTGGTATACAGGAAGTAGTTCTGCTTGTGTCAAACCTGACTGGCTTGTTCCAGATCACGGAGCTCCATCACGTTTCTCTTTTTCTTTTCTGATTCTTTTAACTGTTTTGCCTGAGATTCAGTTTGTTTGTTTGTTTGTTTGTTGACATCCCCCGTGACGCTGCAGAGGATTAAGATCTGAACTCGCGACTGTCTGACGACTCGCGGACCAGGACCAGGACCAGGTGAGTCCATCATTAAAATCACTGAGCACACTCACGTGTTTCTCTTCATTTAGTAATTAACAATCTGTTTTTGTGATTAAACACAGAATCAAGGTTCTCAGGACCACATCGTTCCTGATCAGAGATTTGATCTGATCTGGTTCAGTATGATCTGATGTGGTGTCTGCTGATCTGAGATCTGATTGTGACTGTGACTCACTGACTTCCCAAAACTTTTAAGGAACAAAACCAGGTTGAACAAATTTGAGCAGCTTCTTCTGATAGAAACTGATTCTCCATGTTCAAGTCAAAGCACTGAAAACTTTACTGAAACTGATCACAGGACAGTATGTTGGCTCTCTGTGTATATATGTCTGTGAGGACCAGTTTCACTTCAACACTGTGAAACAGCAGTTTTAGAAGCAGCCACAAATAAAAGCTGTTCAGTTTTTAAATAATTTATATTTCTCACTTGTTTTATTCATGTAGTGCAGTGATGTTTGCATTGAGTTGACCCTGTTCTCCTGCTCACCCGGTGATCCCAGTCCCCCTACGCCATGAGCGTCCAGCCTCGGAGGATCCGTCTGAAGCCCTGGCTCCTGGCTCAGGTGAACAGCGGCAGGTATCCTGGACTACAGTGGCTCAGTTCAGAGCAACGACTCTTCCAGATCCCATGGAAACATGCTACACGGCACACACCGACATCAGATGAAGAAAACACCATCTTCAAGGTCTGAACATCATACAATAAACAGCTGATTATATTTTTGGATCCCCATCAGCTTCTGGTCTCTAGTTTTCCTGCTCTCCACACAAAAACTAAATCAATAAAATATGAACAATTTAAAATCACGCAATCAATAAAACAAGAAAAGACACAAGTCAGATATAAAGATATAAAGGGAAATTAATGACATAACTCTACTTATGAAAAGACAGACAATAGAAAGTTACAATTAAAACAAGAATGAAGTTGTCACAATTAAATAGAAACAAAAAAACAGCAAAGGCTACAGGACCATCTGTGTGATCAATTTATATTTTAATGAATATATAACTGTGTCTGAATTCATATCCAGAACAATAAAAATACCCAACACTCATAAAATGAATAAAAACTCCTAAAAGAAAAAACATAAAGCTGCTCCTCGGATTCTTTTCACGGTTTCTGAATAACGAAACATTTTGGACTTGACTGAAGTCACTTCCTCTTCTCTGCTTCTGCTTTTATTTCTCACTCTGTTCAGAATGAATCCATTTAGTATCAGGAAAAGTGTAAATGTTTGAGAAAAACTTGTCCAGTTTTATCTGCTTCTTAAGGTGGTATTTTTGTTTTTACTGAAGCATGTGTCTTAAGCGGTAGATTGTTTAGGAAAAATCTAATCCTGTTTTTATAGTTTGTTACATGTGTAAAATTACAGTCTTTATATACAATATGTAAATATATGCACATGTACATAAAACCCTGTTTATGTAAATCCTTCTCTGTGTCTTCCAGGCATGGGCTCTGGAGACAGGTAAATATCAGGAAGGCGTCGATGAACCCGACCCTGCCAAGTGGAAAGCAAACCTTCGCTGTGCTCTGAATAAGAGCAGAGAGTTTCAGCTAAAATATGATGGCACTAAAGAGACTCCTGTCCAACCATACAAAATCTACGAGGTCTGTGAGCAGCCAGGGAACACAGGTGATACTCACTTTAATGTTTTTCATACATGCGCAGGGGCGAATTTAACACTCAGCACACTCAGGTCATTCAGGTCATGTTCTCTTGTCTTGGTACATTTGTGAATTTTACTCTCCTAAGGGGACTTCACTTCAGAGTGTCGGACCCACTTATTCAGTGTGTTCTTCATTGTATCGAACATAAAACACTTCATAAAGAACCTGATTATCCTGATTAAAACCTGAACCAGAAACAAGTTGCTCACAGAGGAAAGACAACAAATGTAGCTGGAGTTTCAGATCTTTCAGTGAGTTTAAACTTTGACTACACACCGACTGTGAAACACAGTCATTTAATTGGCTAGGCCGAGTAAAGATTCAGTACATTTAAATTTTATTAATACTTATCAGCAAATTATAGAAATGAACAATTCACTATTTCACATGAACACAAGGGTTAAACTACCTGCTTGGTTTGGTGAAAGTATTTCCAACGTAATTCAGACTTGGTGTGGAAATACCTTTAAGGATATCAGAATTATTAAACCTGCTCTTTTGAATCCTTCCTGATAAACGACCGTGGTTGTTTTTTCTTTCAGATGGTGTCGATGATGAGGATGAGGAGGTGAGGAATAAAATGTGTGGAAATACAAAATTCAGACGATTCATATTTTATCACATGACTGACAAAAACTTTCCTGTTTTATTCTCAGATGCCCAACCTGATGGACCTCACCATCAGTGAGTAAAACTGTTACTGCACGGTCTCCATGGAAACAAGGTGGTTGATGATGCCGTGTGACGATGTAATGTGATGATGTAATGTCTCGTCAGACCCCAGGATCAGTGACCCTCCCTCCTTCAGCTCCTTCCCGGCTCATTCAGAAGTAAATCAGTTCAGTTTATCTTCCAAAAGGACGTTTGGACGTCCTCATGTGATCCCGATGCCCCTCCTCCCCGACAGCGTCCTCCCTATGACCTCTGACCTCCAGGTTCGGGGTCAGATGGTGGATCAGGGGAACTTCATCCATCCTGCAGGACTCCCTAACGGGATCCAGGACCTGAACTCTCTCCCCCACTCAGCTGCCTCTGCTCCCGCTGGGCCGGACCTGATGGAGGCCAGCAGCATGGGAGGCATTGAGAATCCAGGAGATCCTCAGAACCATCAACCCTGCAAGTACGACCTGCTGAGCAGCGTCCCACGTGAGTGCGCCCTCCGACTCCTGACCCGTAACCTGTTACATCTGACCTCTCTTCTGGTTTTAGTGATGTCTTCATGGGTCAAAAAGGTTGGACCAGATCCAAACAGAGTCTAGGTACGACACAGACCGGAGGACAGTCAGAGCTGGTCCAAATAGACCAGAGAACAGTTGGACCTGATCCATGAGAGACTTGTGGAATAGCTGCACAGTTTTTCTGTCTTAAAACAAAACAAGAGTTTATCATTTACATTCTGCAGGTAGAAAAGAGAAATTGATGTTGATTCTACTTCTGAAAGTTTCAGTCTTCAGAGAAGGTGTTTATTAGACTGTTTGTTAGACTGTTTATTTCTCTTATTTTAACATGTTAAACTGCAGCTCTACTCTGAGTACAGCAGGTTAACATCTGGACTAACATCAGGATTAACATGAGGATAAAGTGGTTAATTTGTCCTTTAGTCTGTTCTCTTGCTTCACCTGGACATTACACCCACCCGTTGGCTTACAGTAAAGAAGGTGTGGATAATGGTGTAACGGGTACTGCGGTTAAACATGATTCAAATAAATTTTTCACACTGAACATCTCAACAGTTAATTCAAAAACACTGAGGGTCATCCAGAAAACTGTAACAGTCCCTTCCCTTGTGTCGCCGCACTAACTGCCCCCCCCCTTCTCTGTTGGCATAGTAACAGATCTGGACCTGAAGTTCCAGTACCGGGGCCGGCCCATGGGCTCTCTTACAGTCAGTAACCCTCAGGGCTGCCGGCTGTACTATGGACACCTGGAGCCAACCCCGGAGCAGGTGGACCTGTTTGGACCTGTCACCCTGCAGCAGGTCCTGTTCCCAGGGACGTCTGAGATCCAGAACCAGAAGCAGCGGTTCTACACTGAGGCCCTGCTGGACGTGATGGACCGAGGTCTGATCCTGGAGATCTGGGAACAGGACATCTACGCCATCCGCCTCTGTCAATGTAAGGTTTTCTGGTCCGGACCAGGCATGCCAGAACAGGGTCCACCAAACCCCATGGAGAGGGAGAAGAAGATCAGAGTGTTCAGCCTCAATGATTTCCTGCAAGGTGACGAGTTTAAACACTTTGCTCTTAGAAAACTTTTCTCTAAAAGTTAAGTTTCAACACCTCTGAGCCTCATGTTAAAATAAATGTTCCATCCTCAGGACTGATCCTGTTCCAGAAAGGCGAAGCTCAGAACCCTCCACCCTTTGAGATCTACTTCTGTTTCGGGGAGGACTGGCCCGACAAGAGACCCAAAGAGAAGAAACTCATCATTGTCCAGGTTAGTAGGCTATTGGTGTGACAGCAACACTCACTCCAACTAATCTACTGTCAGAATTTAACTGTTAAAAAGATTCATGCCACAATTTTGTAATCAGGACCAACAACTTTCTGTGAATGTAATTATTTGGGGGCACTGCACCAGATTTGGGGATTGTCACAAGCTTTCGGGAAACTATGCCAAGAATTTAGGGTGTTCTGAAACATTTTAACCTGGTAATGTGGTTCTTGTGGTTCTCCTTTCAACCTGGTACTTGTTGTGGTTCTGGTTATCCAGTTTTAACCTGGTTCCTGTCCTCAGGTGGTTCCTGTGGTGGCTCGGATCCTGACTGAGATGTTCTCTGGAGAACTCAGCTGGTCCACAGACAGCATCCGACTACAGATCTCAAACCCTGACGTGAAGGACCAGACGGTGGAGCAATTTAAAGAGCTGCAGAGGCTCCTACAGAGCCAACACATCCAGGGGCCCTGGAACCCCAGCGTCCCCTGATCAACACACCCAGGGGCCCTGGAACCCCAGCGTCAACCTGATCAACACATCCTGGGACCCTGGAACCCCAGCGTCAACCTGATCAACACATCCTGGGGCCCTGGAGCCCCAGCGTCCCCTGACCTACACATCCTGGGGCCCTCGACCCACAACGTGTCCTGGATCCCAAGTATCCCCTGAACACCAGGACTCTGACAAGGGGGACGGTTGATCATCAGCTCCGAGACTCGTGGAGGCTCAGGAGGACCTAGCAGTGGATCCACTTCCTTTCTAGAGCCCCCGTACTCTTCAGGTGTTGGTATTAACCTCTGAAATGGTCCTTTAAATTAACCCTTCATGCTGTGATGTCCTGATGAGTTCGGGTTGATGCTGCTCTGTTTGTTTCTTCAGTATCTGTTAAAGCTTTCAGCAGATTATTGAGGATCGATCAAAACTAATGAGAACCAACATCAGAACAGCTGAAAATGACGTCAAAGTATTTCAAAGAAAAACCTCCCACCATGAAACCCGTTTTTAACTTTTCATCCAATTTGTTCAACTGAACTTTGGTTAAAGAAAATCTCATCTTAAGAGAAACAAACTTCAACTTGTTGATTCATCAGCTGATCTCAGCTCAGTTTTAAAGAAAATGAAATCAGTGGTTTTCTCTGTATGAGCTGACAATGATCATCAGTGTTGAACTGATGAATTAACCTCTTACATGTTTAATCACCTCAAACACATCATTTTGTTTTTAAACCATTTTCCATCATATCAGTAGGTTTCCTCGCTGAGTGTATTCATGATTTCAATAAACACCGCTGCAGTATTTTTTCATACTTCACGTTATTTTTACTTTATAAACCCGGAAACAAACTGAACCTCTATGAAGCACAGATTTTCACTATTATCTGGTCCCAAGTAGTCATATACAACAATGAGTTCAAGATTTTTTTTTATCTAATTATTTTGGTTCCACGGACAAACAACTGAAAACATTTAATGGATATTTACTGTGAAGATTTATTGTCCCCAGTGAATGAAGCCTTAAGATTTTAGTGATCTCCTGACTTTTCCTTCATCATCAGGAAAAATTCTCATCTTGTGCACAATAAGGCAGAGAAGAAACGATTAGTTAATAGATCATTAAAAAAATAATCAGCAACTATTTTAATAGTTAATTAAACATGTCATATTTGAAGAAAAATGGAAACATTATCTGCTTCAGATATCAATATTTTCAATATTTCTCTTTCACTGTAAACTAATCTCTTTGGGTTTTGCACAAGACATTTGAAGATGAAATCTTGGACTCTGAGAAACTGTGATTGGTATTTGTCACTATTTACTAACATTTTGTAAAATAAATGATTGAGAAGATAATTGGTTGATTAATTCTAATGAAAATAATCGTTAGTTGCAGTTTTGCAAAAAATATTAAAATCTAAACAGATTAACAAAACATTTCCTGAATACCACATTTCCATATTTACTCTGAATATTCCTCCCTTTAAATTTTAATGACTCCACAGTCTTAAATAATTTTTTTTTTACTCTAGCGCCACCATCGGGACAAACTTTACATGTTTAACTCAACTGGAGGTAAAACTGAAGGAAAAAAATAAAAAATGAAAAAAATCAACAGGATGTTTGTTCTGTAATGAAGATGAAATCTGTTTCTGCTTCATTCCTGTCTGTTTATGGCATCTGTGAGGGTCAGGACAGGATGAAATGCTTCTGCTTTGGTTCAGGTTTTCAGGATGTGGTGTGGACTCTTTGCTGGTTCAGGTCTGAGTATCAGGTGACAACAAACTAGTTTGACCAGAACTCCCAGCAGACGGGGTCTCAACAGGTAAAAGTAAACACAAAGGACGGAGGTGTAATGATGACATCACATTACCCAGAGGGCAGCAGTGACCGCACCTGTTCACATTCAGATGGTGTCGGATTACAGAGTGAAAATGAAACACCTGAACTCAGATCTGAAGGAATCACAGCTGGTTTTCCTGGTGTTCGCACTAACAATCTCAAAGAATTTCTATATAAAATCTGAATGTATTAGTTCAAAACTTTCCATCAGTGTAAACTAAAGTGGACTTGTCACGGTTCTCACACATTTTCTACTCACTCACACTCCTGTAAACCTCTACTGTAGTTTCAGTTGACGCACAGACCTGCCGCAGGCCTCTCTAAATTTTAAACGTCATAGTTCGGGGTTGGGGGTTACACTGATTTGATGATTGGCTCCTGGTTTGTGACCAATGGTTGTAATCAGCCGATGTCACAGGGATCAGTAATCTCTCAGGGGGAAAATAGGGAACAAAATATGGATTTCTTTATCTGGTTTGCACTGTGAGAAAATCTGAGGGTTCGCTACAGGAAATATGTAAAACAACCCTCAGCATGTCTGCTGCTTAAACTGGTATCATCATGCTGTCAAGTTATGTGTAGCCTAAATGTCAAAATAAAGATAGTGGTGGTGAGACAAGTAGTTGACCATTAACCGTTTCAGCCCGCAATCAATCAAAACCTCCCTCCATAATTAACTGATATTTGGGTTTTGGAATGTTTTTCGGACATTTGAATTTGTCACCTTGGACTCAAGATCAATATTTTTCATAATTTTGTTACTTTGTAGAACTTGATAGAAAAAATAAATAGTAGTTGTACTGAAAGAGACCATCCTCGTCGAATGTTTTCCCTTATAAACTAAAACACAATGTTAGAAAACACCTCCTGTAACACAGAAATCTGACCTGTGTGATTTTCAGTTCTCAAATGCTTTATTCTCCTAATTCTGATGCACCAAACCTGAATAAACTCTGCCCCCTGTGGCAGATCAAGGTTAAAACTCCCACTGTGAAAACAGTCTTTCGTCGTCAGCCACAGGGGGCAGTAACGAGTCTGTTTCAAACTCAAAAACTTAGGTTTCTGCAGTTTTATGTTTTGAGTTTGTTTCAGTTTTGGAGGAGAGACCTCATTGATGAGATGAATGTTTGTTGAACTTTCACACCTGCTCACAGCTGCTTCAGCTGGAGCTCTGTGTACAACATGGTCTCACAAAGGACTATTAACTCAAACATTAAAAAATTAAAAACACTGAACCATCAGTTTGTTGTTTCAGTTGTTTTTTTTTTTATTGTTTACAACAAGGCTACATCACCGATGATGTCATGGTGTCAGTCTCTCCGTCTCATTATCCAGAGTTCACTCTGTCTCGCTTTGTGGAAAAACAACTAAAAATCAACCAAAGTTAAAAAGGTCAAAGGTGACGCCAAATCCTCCAGCATTATGCCTTCTCAGGCAGCCACTCAGCCAAGAGCATCATGGGAAATTCTTTTGGCTCTTTTTATGGCACGGACAAAAAACATCACGACCAAAGTCCCAAAAATAAATCTTCTTTTAAAAACTGTTGACCAGGCACGTCCTCTGATTTATCACTAGTGAAGATCCAACAGGACTGATCCGCATCAGTTCACTTAGTGAACTCCTCCCAGTCCTGACCCCGCCCACCTGACACCTACTGCGGGTGAGCTCAGGTGAGCTCAGGGGTCGGGGGGGAGGACTCAGTCTGTCCAATCAGTCCTCACTCTGTCAGTCTTTCAGAGTGATTCGTCCTGTTTCACATTCAAAGACCCTCCATCTTCTTCATTTTCATCACCACCACCATCTTCACCATCTTCATCTTGTCCCTTTGGATCCTCGTCTGCAGTTGCAGCTTTTTGCCGTCACCTCTGAATGTTGGTCAACAAAAGATTTAACCTGAAGGCGAAACGAAACAAAAAAAAAAACAACCCATCTCAAACCATTTTTACATCTGCAATGGCTGTCTATAAGAATAAAATCTAATGAGAGGATTCTGACATTTCATCATTTCCATTAAGTGTCATCCATTTCACATCTGCTAACAGGTGTGATAAATATCATGTGAATAAAAAGTTGAATTCCCAAAGACCAAGTTTATTAGAGACTTAATGTTTCAGTGATGAACGTTTGTCGAGCATCAAATTCACAAAAAGAAAAAACAATGCTTAAACTGAAGCTACAGGTTCTAATATACCTGTCATCTTGTTCAAGAAGTGTTACTCGTGTGAATAATTCCCTGGCATTGTGGAAACAGGTGTGGCTAGTTACCTAGTTTTGGGTGAATTGTTACCTGGTGTTGTGTGAAGGCTGCAGCTATCGGAACAGTCTGGTGAACTCTCTGATGGCCCAACACACCTGTTTACACTCTTCAGCACTGAAGAGAAGGAAAAAAAACATTAATACAAACAGTTTGACTACAGGGTTGGTAGTAGGTTAGTGGGCTTTATTCTTCTGTGTGAAAGACATCATTACTATGGTAAAAGACAGCTGCCTCTGTGGTGTTTACAGTCCTGTCACATTTCTTGTTAATGTGATGAAGTTTGTGTTCCTGCAAGTGATGCTGTTTGTTCATAGTTAGAGTTTATTGTTGTTCAGTGAAAACAGCAGCTCAAACTTCAGTTTATTACAAACAATAAACCTGTTTGCTTCTCCTTTTTTTATTTTACAGGTTAAAAACCTGATAAACTCCAGCAGGTGTAAAAATGTATATATATGGAAACTTATACTGCTCCGGGTTGATTCAGCAACAGATGTTTCTCACGATAAAACTGTCAGATTAAAACTAAAACATTCCCCTCCTGTAGTGCAGTGTGATCAGGTGAACTCAGATGGGTTTCCTCAGAGCTCAGGTGTAACCGGATTCGCCTGATTTCTGGACAAGTCTGAACCTGCCGTAAGGACTCAAGTTTTTCTGCGTTTCCACCTTCAAACTGACGAGTCACAACAGAAACCTGTCATATGCCTCAGGCTGCTGAGACTACCAATAAGCACACTTAAGTCAGTCAACACCACACTGAGATGACCAATCAGCACGTCCCATACTGTTCAACATCTCCCTGAAAAGCCTCAATGTCTCTCAACAAGTCCCTGAATGCTTCACAGATCCAGATATTTCAGATGAGTCATTAATGGAGCCTTTTATGGATCTTTACTCTAAACTGCTTCCAGTCTTGCTTTCTCTGTGTTCGTTGAGCTGTTAACATGTTGCTACTTTTCTTTTTTAAAGTCTAAATGAAGCAGAAACCTCTGTCACTCGCAGTTCATTTGGTGATTAAACTGGGGCTAAAAATCTGTGCATCATTAAAGGTTTTCAGTTGCCAAAATAGAGAAAACAGAAAACCTCTTATTGAGTTCCAGATGATGATTTTAACCATTTAAAATGAAATCTGGTACCAGACTAACCTTTATTAACATTGGAGGTGTGTTCTGTTTAATGCAACAACTCAAATAATTATCAGTGCGCACTGATGACCACGACAGCTACCTGTGTGACCTCATCACCTATACATGTGACTTGTGGTCAACCAATGAGAGCACTCACTTACACCTGATTCAAAAAAATGATCCACACAGAATTTCTTAAAGGTTGTTCAGGGATTTTTTTCAACACCTGTTACATTATTTACTTGTTGTCTGACAATCGTATGAAGTCAACAAGATTCATATTTCATGGAACCTTTGACACCTGTCTTTATTGCAATACACCTGCTGAGAGCAGGTTTGTTTGATTTGGAAGCCAGTAAGAGAGCTTTGATTTGAGTCATGTTGGAGATAAAGTTTGGGAAAACAAAGAGTCAAACGATCACAGGTTGAGTGTGACAAGTCTGCTGCTGGTAATGCTGGTGTTGCACATGTTTGTGTTCCACATATTGTTGCTACGTGTGTTTCAGGTGTTTCTGTTGTTACATTTACGTTACATTTACATTACATTTACTCATTTGGCAGTGAGGGACAACACTAAAGCTTCAATACGGTAGGAGACCTTGAAGTAAGTGCTAAATACTAAATCTATTCAATAAGACCAAAGGCAAGGAGATAAAGGTAAAGAAGTGCAACGAAAGTGCACAGTAAGTGCTAGTTAGGCATGTTTGGCTGTTAGAGATTTTAGAAGAGGGGGTGCTCTGAGAAGAGATGAGTCTTCAAGAGTTTCATGAAGATAGAGAGGAACGCCCCTGCTCTCATAACATCTGGTAGCTTGTTCCACGAGCAAGGAACCAAAAACAAGAACAGTCTGGACTGTGATGGACCATAAGCCTGTTTGATTGTGTTGCAGATATTGTTGATGATCTGAGTGCTGTTCATGTTGTTCATGTTGCTGTTGTTGCACATATTTCTGTTGCCGCTAGTGTTTCAGGCGTTGCATTTGTCTCACCTGGTGACCTGTTTGTGGAAGTCAGTCAGCTGTTTGTGAGTGACAGTCACGGCTCCTCCTGACGTCTCCTTTGGTAAACCTTTCAGAGCACTTTCTAACCAGCGACAGAAGGTCTAAAACAAGACAGAGTGGTTATCCAACAGTCAGGAACGACAGGTACCACCTGACTTATACAGCGACCAGTTGTTAGTGTGTTTACTCACAGGTCTGTCAAACACCATGACCTCCCACAGCACTTCGGCGACGTCGGGCAGTGTGTATGGCGGCAGACAGAAACAACACGAGTGCATGAGCTGAGTGACGAGCTGCTGACCATGCTGCTCCATGGCCTGACCAATCAGCTGCTTCCTCACCTCAAAGTCCTCCTCGTGCTGCAGAGAGACATTAGCTATGTTTATGATATCGAAGACTGCTGTCAATAGAGAAGGAGGAGAGACGACAGACATATTAATCTTGCCTGTACTGAGAGACAGACATTTTAACCTTAATGGTCTGTTATTTCTACGGTGTGATGTTTTTCTTTTCATTCAATCTGCAGTAAACTTTAATCTGAATCCTACTGTCTCTGCGTGCTTTAAGTCTTTGTTTTTCATTGACTCACGTCGTTGACAACTCCGGTGTGGATGAGGTCTCGGACAAACTTCATGACACTGCAGTTGGCGTCTCGGTGGTCCAGTGAGGTGGCAGCAATCGCACACTGGATGATGTGAACGATGATGCTGCTGCTGAGTAAAGTGACGGGACTCCTCTGCACAAACCTGAGAAGATATACAAGTAGAGACACAGGTACACACACAGGTATCAGAGGATGTTCCTTAGTCAACCCTCACTGGGGTAACAGTATCAGCTCTGGTGACCCTGCTGACTCACCTTGTGGCCAGTCTGAAGAGGTCATCCACAGTGTCGGGATGATTCCTCAAACCATTTGGTTGCTCCAGCAGCTGGAAGGTCGGCATACACAGAGCCTGAGGGAGGAATCATCATCATCACCACCATCACCAGCGTCATTTTCATTGTCATTATCATCATTATCATTACCATGTTTTACCGTCAGAGTGAATCACAGCTCAGACTCAGGTGGATTCACATCTGAGCCAGAGTCTCTTGTTTGTGAGTAAGAACAGGTTACTACAGGTCTACAGGCGGTATTTACCTGGTGGACAGCTGTATTATTACCTGTAACATGTCGAGCAGTCCTTGCCTGCAGCCCTCCTCCATTCCGTACTCGTCCACCAGGATGCTGCCCAGGTACAGGAAGCAAGAGTGTGGATACACCTGGTACACATTCACCATCTGATGACAACGAACATCCAATCAGAAAACAGGTGAACAGGTATATTAAAGGTCATTAAAGTTTTTATTAAGCACATTTTTTTCCTGTTGGACGTGTTTTTGTGTTTTTAAATCACCTGAACTATCAGAGGGGAACAGACCTATCTATAAGAATTTAACATCTCTGGTTGATCACAAAATCCAATCGGTCTCGACCACGGGTGTGATTTAACAAACAATAACAGACAACCTGTACTTCCTAGAGGATGAACTGATCAATACACAACAACAGGGAGCATTAATTGCTGGTGAAACAGTTAAATGTAAACCAATAATCCTTATAAAAATACTGAAGAGAAAAAGAACAAGTACGAAAGTAGAAGAACAGGTGTGTCAGTCCAGGTTTAATACAGTACAGGTGTGTCTCACCTGAGTGACAAGTGGCTGCAGTAGGGAGGCGGAGCCTTTCCCAACACATCGTACAGCGAACCTGAGACAGCGACAGCATCTCTCCACGATCCTGTTATCAGCCTGATGAGTGTTCAGAGTGTCCGACAGTACCGGCCAGATCTACAGGTGAGTTACACAGGTAACATATGTTAATAAAATATATGATCTGAAATACAGGTAAAAGGATACACGTAAGATAGGTTAATAAGATATCTCATCTGATCTACAGGTAGGTCACATGATCAGGGTAATTTATTAATAAAATACTTCTTATTTGAAAATTTTCAATTGACCCTTCCAGGTAAACCACAAGTGAGAAAGGTGAGACCAGGTGTTTTACCTCCTGGATGACTTTCTGACAGGGGTGAGTCTGTCCGTTTTCTACAATGGGGTTTGTGTGTCTGAAGGAAAAACAAACAAAAGGTATGAACACCTTCAGCGTTTGTTCATTTAAATAAAGTTTCAATTAAGTCTGATTACAGGTAAATGAACCGGTAAACTCACCTGAAGATAACAGCCAGTCTGTCGAGCCAGACAGTGGGATCAGCTGATTTACCGTTTGTAGATTCTTCTGCCAGAAGCTGAAACAACATAAACATGAAATCTGGTTTAGTTACAATGTTCTTGTTTTTAATTAGTTTCTGTTGATTGTGTCCTGAAGACACAGAAACCACCTAAACATTTATGGTGTTTCTACAAACACTGAAAACTAAATATTCTGCCTGACAAACTGTGAGTCTGAACATCACAGAGACACGTTAAAACACATTAAGACAGAAACAGTCGTGTAAAATATTAAATGCAATTCTGAAAGTCACATTAACACAGAAACACATGAAAGCACATAAAACATTAAAACACGAAAACATTCAAGCAGAAACACATTAAAATATGTGAAAAGTGACCGACCTTTTTTAGAGCCATGACTTGAACAGCACAGAGATCACTGAGACATTCTGCAATCTTTTCCAGAGGAAGACGGGCCAGGACCAAAGCTGTACCTGCACCGGTAAATCAAACAGGTGAGAACATACCTGTATGGGTAAATAAACTCTACTCTGTATTCATGTAAATCTACTGATTTAAAAATCTCTTCTGTTTGTTTTTCATGTCACCTCCTGCAGTTTCTATCAATCCCAGGTAACTACAGGTGTACTGACCTGATGATGTCACTACAGGTGTACTACAGGTGTGCTGATGTACCTTTGAGTAGTCCTACAGCAGCCTCTGTGGACAGGGCGAAGGAGTCGAGTGAGCGAGCAATGTCCAGCAGACCCTGGAAGTGTTGAGCCATGTGATCTCTGCAGACTGAACAGATGTTGTGGATTGCCTTCGCTGCTGCTGAAGCCAGAGGTTTCTCTCTGAGACCTTTCATCAGGTAGTTCAACACTGGGTCTGGCAGGAAATAAACAGTTTAACAAAATAAAAGTCAGACACTCAAAAGTTTCTCTCTTAGACCTTTCACCAGGCAGTTAAATAGAGGGTCTGACAGGAAATCCTCAGTAAAACTAAACCTCCAATACAAACAGTGTTTACAGATGTTTAAATTACCTGTTTACTTGAAGTGTATCTTTTCTACAGATCTGACAATCTGTTAATATTTTGTGGGTAAATCTTAGAGGAAAACAACAGCAGGAGGTCTGAATCTGACTGATTTTTGTGTTTAATAAGATCAGATCATAAAGAATGCCATCTGAAGCACAAAGATGATCAGATTTTATTTTTCATACATATCTTCCTACCAAGGAATCTTGGGTTTCTGTCCACAACCTCGCTCATCTCTCCGACCAGCTCAATGCTTGTATATCGAACCGCCATGTGGACACTTTCAGGGAGTAAAACCACCTGTTGCAGCACCTCTGACAGCGTTGGGTTGTTCTCTCTGAAAATTAAACACATAGTCAAAGGAGAAATCAGTTTGAACTGAGTTTAAAGGAAGAGAAAAACATGTCAGGGCTGACAATAACTGGTGTCAATCAGAATATATTCAACGTTCAGGTTTTGTTTCCAGGATATTTTCTTCCTGTCTTGTTGGAAAATGGTTTCAGAAGATAAACAGACTCTTCAGGTACTCACGGATCAACACTTTTTGCAATCGCAGCCATGATGAATAGAACAGCCTCTGTCACCTCCCAGGGAGGGTTCCCCTCTTTTAATGTAGAATATAACTGAGAACAAACAGGGTAGGTTAAAAATAGTCTATTGTCATATTCACCAAACAGAAAATTAAATTTTAACTTGTGATAATTTGTGGATTAAAAACTAAAGTTACCTGAGAGAAACACTCCATGGATCCAACGAGAAAAATTACATCTTTAACAAGGTCAGAGACTCTCATCCTGAACTCTCCAAAATCATCGGTGTCTTCTGGGATTCCCTCCTGTTGGGTGAAAATAACTTTATACTAAACGTAAGTGACCTACAGCGGTTTGGTTTACATGTTTAACTCCTTCATAAAGACAACCATGGTGAATCTATAATTTTCTTGTTTTTAGATCCAAGTAACTGACTATTAAAGTTCAGGATTTCATCAGTCAGAGGTGGTTCTGTGTAAAACTGATCAGGTATCTTACGTGGTCTGGATCAAGCTGACAGTGTCGCGCCAAACAGTGCAGAAGTCTCTGGATGTATGGTCTGAAGATGGTGTGAAGTGCTGCATCATTTATCTTGTACAGATGTTCTCCAAGACGGTACCAAAAGTTAAAAGAAATCTCCACCACCTGGATCACAGAGTCAGGAACAGAGACCAAAATTTTTAGATTTTAGTTTTAGATTTAAACAAACTACAATCACGTACAGAGGGACACCAATTAAAACCAGAAGTTAAAGGATATCCCGAAAACCTGGATCAGAACATACAGACTGGAATTATAATCTGAAGTTAAAGGGTTTTGTAGCATTGTCGTACCTCCTACTGCGAGTGTTGTTGTGTCAATGTTACTCGTGTTGTGCTTATTTTCATACCTCATACTGTGGATGTCCAGCACAGATCAGCAGCAGCTCCAGTGTCCTCAGGTCTCCCATACCCTGACCTGGACTCCTGACTGTCGTCTCTAAAAACGTCTCACAGAGTTCAGTGAAGATCCTGCAGTAGTTCAGCACTCTGAGAACAGAAATAAAACATAAATGTGACTGGTAATACACTGCCAGTCCAATGAACTAGACAAGATAACACTGAAAAACACAATCAGAACCAGTGTCCTGCATGTGCTCACTTGTCGAGGTCTTCTCGGGCTACAGCCATGTGATATGCCGTCTCCAGTGTCAGGACGCCCTGGAAGAGCTGCAGAGCTAACGCCATGTTGGTGTCCACGTTTTCTATGGCGTAGAGAGCAGAGCAGACACAGTCTGAAGCTGCCTCGTGGAGATTGGTAGAGGTTTCATCCCTCTGCTGTGGAGACATCAGGAGACATTAACAGCTCATTAAATACAACACAAACTCACAGAACAGGTCTGTTTTTATTAACTGTGTTTTTACTGTGCTCTAACATATGAGACAGTTTTATGTATCTTATCGTGATTTACATCTTAAATTGTGCAGTTTTAAATGACTGAGGCCTGATGTCCTGTGTATAAACAGAAAGCAGACATCCCGGTAAACTTGTCAGACAAGTATAAAACAATAAAATTTGAATCTCACCAGGACTTGGAAGAGGACTATGAGCAGCTGGTTACTGGCCATGAAGTTACTGTCAAGAACTCCCAGGTTAAACCAACTGCCCAGACAGCGAAACACTTTGATGAGCATCTTCTCATCGTTACCCGTCTTCTCCACACACGTCGTCTGAAATCAAATAAAAACACAAACAGCATGATGGTTATCTGTAGAAAGTAAAATAAAATAAAAACAGAGTCAGGATGACAACTGTGTTTTAGTCTGATAAGATCAGAATCATCATCTCGTGTCTTAGGTTTTAAAAGTCTGATAATTGTTGGTTTTGTTTACTGACATCATTCTGATATATTTATGTAAATCCAACATGTCAGATTTTTACCTGGCCCTATTTCCACTGTAATTATACAATACATCAGCTTTTATCCAGACAGAGACACTCACTGTCCGACTTTAGAAATACTTGAAATTAAAAGCTGGAAAGCTGAATCAAAGACGGTCAGTCAATAAACTTTTAAAAAGAATCGGACATGGTAGAAGCTATTCTACACATTAAAAAATAACCACATCATTAAACACAATAGTTTAATGATAGAGCACTGGAAATAATATTTTTAAAACCATCAATAAATATAACAACTTTAAATTATAGACACAAATGTAAAAGTTATTAAAACTTTGAGTCTATAAGATGTGATGAACGTTTTTACCTATAACCTTTTGTTTTCCCTACCAGATGCGGAACAATTCTCGACTTCAGATTGAAAAAAACAGACCTCTTTAATTTTTTTTATCTCCACACTGATTATATCTGAGCAGTTAACTGAGTATTGTTCAGTCTGTTATAATGTGGGATTCAGTGAAGGATCTGAAAGTGTAGCTCAGTCCAAAAAAAGTCTGTAGAGTCACAACAGGGTCCAGACTGAAGACTGCAACAGGAAACAGAGTTTGATATAATGATAGTACATTACAGAGAGTGAGAGGACAGGGACAGAAAGAAATAAGAAATAACACATAGAAAAACATTTTAACCAGCGGCTGGGCCTCATTGGTAGGTTTATATGAATCAAATAAACAAAGAGTGAAGCAAAGTGATAGCAGACCAGCAGAGTGACCACAGTGCTGGAGTAATAAGCCAGATCCTCAATGATCTCTGTCCTCCGATTTGCTCCGATTCGTAGAGATCGACTGTGAACTTCCTCCGGCAGCACAGTGAGGATCTCTACCAGGAATGGCATCGAGCTAATGTCATTGTTGTACCTGGGAGGAGGCAGAGACACGAACAGGTGAGTCAGAATATCAGAGAGGATAACTGCAGCTGACTTCAGAGAACTCAAACATAACTCTCTGTTTTTATGTTCAGAAACTAATCCTTTACTCCCATAAATCTGCAGTTGTGAATATTACAGGTGCAACTGTGAAATGTCATGCAGTTCCCGCAGTTGTTTAACAAACCTGACTGCAGTGTTAAAGACATGTCTGTAATCATCAAGGATGTTTTCATCCTGTCAGTGCAAAAAATTAATGTCTGCAGTGAATTTAAATATTTGATCTTTTTTGACCAAAACAAATATATAAACACATCTGCTGGCTGAGCCATCTTTGTATTTCCCATCTACAATCAACACATCCTGCGAGTGAAAAAGTTGAGATGATGGTATGAATTCTTACTTTTCTATAAGCGTGTGTACACATCCTTTCCATGAGGCCATCTGAAGAGCGAGATCTGCAATCGCTAAAGCCAACTGGCACAGAAAAGAGGGACCAATCAAAAAACAAGATCCACTGAGTTACAGCCATCGAGTTATTCAATGACTTTAAAATACTTTCTCAAACAACTTCCTTCTTGTTTTGACACATTGGCTAAAAATATCCAGATGGTGAAACAAATGTGTCAATCAATTAGAAAAGACTTTCTGCTACTTTCCTGTAAAGTTGTCAGTTTACAGTCGTCTGAAGGGTTCATGAATTTTTCTGACTTTATTTGTCTGTTAGAGTTAATGATACAGAAATTTAGCGATGCAGATAAATTGAGTGTAACTGTGACTCGGGCTGATGGTGCAGATTTTAAAGATCTATCGGTCAAGATAAATGTGATCTTCAGAACAGGTGGTGATTTGTTTTAGTTCAAGTTGTTTTAACATGAGGAGATAACTGATGCTATCGATACTTGGCAGGTTATGAAATATGACTTTGATTTTACAACTTAAGTCACAGATTGACTGTTTACGCCGCGGTAATGAAAGGAAACATAAGAGAATGAAACATAAGGTACGTTATGGTTACCTAAACAATGGTAACATGAACGTAAAATAAACATATCGTAAATATAACAGTAATGTAACATAATGCAGCCGTAACGTAACATAACCACAACGTGTACACAGTGTGTTTGGTTCTGTTTGTGTTTCCTCTGATCTCAGCCTGAAGAAGAAAGAAGAAAACTAAGAAGAACCTCAGAGATTCATAGGGTTCTCTAAGGTTCTGGTTCTTTCTAGAACCAGGTCCCAAGTGGTTCAGTTCCTGCACTGTTAAAAATTTTATCACTGACCCTGATGATAAAAGAACAGGTACTCAGCAGGTGATCAGTGTTACCTGTGTGACGATGATGGGGGATAGGTCTTTAAGGTTCTGGATATGGGTCAGCAGAGAGTCTCGCAGTGCATTGTGGGTCTCAGGTGGAAGCTCGTAGAAGGAGGTCTGGATCTTCATCTTCATCGTCTGAGCAGCAAAATAACACGACTCCACATCCTGTTTGAGCTGCAGCAGCTGGTCTGAGATCTCCCATGCATACATCTGAGGGGCAGGATAGGAAGTGATGTAATTACACCTGTCTACAACTGAGCAGCTGGTCTGAGATGGTCACTTTATTTGAGAAGCTGCACTGAACGTAGTTTACCATTTGACATCACAGAGACAGGTAAGACGGAGGCATTCAGAGAGTCAGATAAAGCAGAAAGAAACCCCAGCTCAGATCATCTAACTGCTTCACTGATTGTGAATGCTGGATGTCAAAAAACGTCTTAAATATAATAATGATAAATCTGAAGTTATTTTTTTTTGTATTTAAACTAACTAATCTTTTTACAATTCTGGAAAAAAAAACGTGAAGTCACTGCTCATAGTCTTGCAGGAAATTTTGGTGCAGCTATATGTTACTTTGCTCCTTGTTATATCTTATTTTAAAAATCTGCTGATCACATTTAAACATTAAATGGTCTTGATCCAAATGCAATCAATGATTTACTCTGTATGTCCCAGTTTTTCAAAAGTAGATTAGTTCTTTACATCATAAAGATCAGGTAAGACCTGATCAGAAATGGACCCCCTAACATCATAAAGGACAGGACACTACCGGGCCTCATATGTTCTCTACTCGGACCAGATGGGTTCAGATGGTGCAAGACACAGAGACTCTGATCTTGACTGTGAAGATACCAGCAGAGTCTCTAATCTAAAACATGGATGCTGGTCCCTTTCTGGGTTTCTACTCTGATACAGACTGAAACAGTTTAGATTTAAAAAAAAAAAAAAACTCCAACACACAAAGAAACATCAGACCTACCTGACAAAGTCCAATAGCTCTGATCACGGTCTAGAGGGGGTCCTGATCTGATTTGTCTTTGTTCTTCACATTGGACCCAGACTAACTGTAGACCTGAACCTGAACCCTGAGTCTAAATCTGAAGGACCTGACACAGTAAAGCACAGCCAAAATCTGGACTACAGTGATCCAGATTATTGTGATGAATGATCTGTCAGCAGTGCTGAACTACGATCAGAGAGGTTTGATTAAAAATAAGCTGATTCAAAAAAAAAAAAAAAAAAAAAAAGACATAAAAAATCCGCCGATCAATAAAAACAAAAAACACCAGTTCATCTATAAATAACAAAAACACCAGCTGATCAATAAAAACATAAAACATCAAATGCTCAACCAAAAAAAAAGGAATTCTACACTTTTTTACATTAAATGTTAAAATATATTTGTTCAGCTGTAACCTGATGGGGATAAAGTGGTGCTGGGCGCAGAAGATGAAATCAACCAGATAAAACTTCATTTTATTTAGAAACCTATGATTGTAACCTATAGTCTGACCCAATAATGACAATGATTTTGGTGATTTGAAGTTGAAAAGGCATCAAGATTCAAACTTAGTCTAAATTTCCAAAAGTCCACATTCAAAAACTCACATTTAAACTGCATTTAATCCAGTTTTTTTTATGTTAAAGTCTTTTCAGCTGCGCTACAATAAACCTCACTCAGAAATATTCACATCATCTCCAATATGATCAATAGCTATGATAGGAATATTCCGTCAGTGTGACCATTCACAACATGAGCAAGGATTCTTCATAGATCACTGTCTCAAGCGTCTAAAGCTTCGCACAGATTTGTTTTATTTGTTGTGATTAATGTTCAGTAAATGTTTCAATGAAGGGAACTGTTTGAATTGAACTGAATTGAATTTAAGTGATTATAAAAGAGGTAACCTTAGTAAAGATAGTCCTTGGCGAACAAATTAATATATAACCGGAACCAGGATATGATCTCTTATATGATCTGATATGGACTGTATTAATGAAGAAACAATTTGTCATATTCTACCCTTTTTACACCAAAATTAGCGCAGGTGTGCATGTTTTTTTAAACATGGATAAACCCGCTTAAAAAGGCGACTGATTCCTTTCCCATTGCCAGTAGACAGGTTAGCCTGTTTTTTTACCCCTCTGGTTTGTCACATCGACGTCACGACCACACCAGAAAACAGGGTTGGTAAATAGTAGGAAGCAGCAAACTAAACCTGCTTTCTGGAACAGATCACTCATAAAACTGAACCGAAGCTGCTGCAGATAACTCAAATCCAGGTGACAGTTACCTGTGTGGTGATGGTTACCTTTGCAGGTTCAACACAGTCTGTTAAAAAATTAACAGACAGAAGCAGACAGTGTGTGTCCTTGATGTCAACAGTTAATCGAGCCAGTCCTGATGCTGGAAAATGTCCAGTCTGCACTGGTTCATGTGGGATTAACAATCAGTCAGTTGTTAGTCATATCAGGACCAAACCCTGCCGGACCAGACTGCTGGTTCAGGTCCATCGCACAGACACAGATGATAATAAACACAAACTATTGTAGTAAATATGGACCGAACCTTCACGCAACAGAAACACAGTATGAAACAGGAATAATGAACCA
>NW_024401294.1:0-2000 GCF_016859285.1 Xiphias gladius
ACCTTTTGTGCTTATCTGGGATTAAACTGGCAATTTTAAAGCCCTGTGGCTTTAAAATACCCCTGTCGTTGTTATGATTGAAGATTAGACTCTACTTTGTCTCACATAAAATGCACCCAATTAATACTTAAAACAATGTTCCATATTCAAAATGTGCATCAGTTTTGGAAAACCAATTTGAAATTAGGAGACAGCAGGGTGCAAAAGTTAAAGCATTTCATATTGAAAGAAATGAAAAGATAATTTGCTAGAAGATATTTTTGAAATTATATATAATCAATATAATTGTGAATAATTAGGCTTAATTTTTTATTTTATTACAAATGCTGAAGGTGTTAAACTGTTATCTGCCATTTGAAATTAACAATAATACTTATGGAAATAAATACAATGGAAATGACCACATTAGCATGAAAACAAATATTCCAGCGTACAAGTCTGAACAATTTACAGCACATCACATTTTAACAGTGTGGACTGGCCTAAAGAAATTAAGTAAATAGGAAGGCATGTTATTAATTATATTGTTTCAGTACTACATTATAATATTGAAACAGCACAAGTGCTGACAAAAATGTGCTATTTTGCTAAATAACATGACTTTTAATTGAACCTTTAAAAAAAAAGCTTTATTTAATGTGCTGCTAATAATGAATTAAAAAATGCTTAATTTTCCATAGGTAACTGAAAACAGACATTAAAACCAAAGTCTGTCAAGAGAACAGCCAAAGGTAATTAAAAAGGAGAAGAAATACCTTGAAAATAAGTCTACTGAGCAGTTTGATAATGGAACTTAATTACAAATGTGCAAATTTTTGCACTTTACCAGGTTTTATAATCTTTGGGGATTATTTATTCCCTACAACACTGCAGTGATACAGAACATGCGGAACCTGCGCGCATAAGAGTATTACACATGAAATACAAAACACACGCACACCCCAACGCACACAAAGGACCTTCACCACCACAATTAAAAATGCTCAGCAGCTTATCAATAGAATTAATTATCGCCCAGGGTGGTCTTTATAAATTACGGGCTGCATTTATTTCAATTATCTCATATCCGAGCTCATTTCTGCACACATTTTTCAAAAAAATCATTTGGGCTGGTTAGTCTCACATGTATACACATACACACACACGCAGACACACAGGCACGCACGCACACACACACACACACACGCACGCACACACGCACACACACACACACACACACACATAAAAACACTCACCCTTACACAGTTGGAAATTCCTTATTGTCATTTGGAGATAGTTCCCACCATCTTGCATATGAATTGCTTTCATGTTAATGGAAGTGAGGAGGCATATCAAGGACAGACAGGAAACCGGTGATGCATGTAATGCCGATAAGAGTTCTTCTCAACTTCTTCTTAACGCTCCAGTAGGGAAATATAAATGCACTATCTGTGTATTGCCTTGAGTGAGCTTGTGTCTGGTTGTGAAAATTTGCAGATAAAAGTCCATACGGTTGCCCTACATACAGTCCCTATTAGACTCTTGTCTAACCAAACCAACGCGTATCAAACCAGCAGAAACTGGGAAGAGGATGAATTAAACACAATTTAAGAAGATACACGGAAACAGGGGTAGCCACGGTAAGTGGTCATTAGAATATGACTAAACTGCACAATAATACACAACTTTCTGAGGCAGCATAGAGAAGATGAGCAATGATGCCCATCGGCACTGACAGGAGGAAATGTAGGACAGAATTAATAATAAGTAAAAGTAATTTCTCCATAATCAGCAAAAAGCTTATATATTTTACCTTAATTTACGGACCATGGCCTTATGATTAACAACTCTAGAATTTAAGCAAATACCTTGCAAGGCAAATATTCAAAAAACTCAATACAATCTCTTGTGAGGGCTGATGAAGAAAAAGGCCATTCAGGGGGTACATTTGGAGGAAAACACTGAAAGTTAGACATTTCAGTAAATGTGCCTCAAACATATACATATATGTTTTACTTGAG
>NW_024401295.1:0-3000 GCF_016859285.1 Xiphias gladius
GGTGGGGGAGGAGGGAGGAGGAGGAGCATGCTTTTCTGTATGGTTTGAGTGAGATGAAGCAGGAGGGAAAGGGGAAGGGGAGGAAGGGTGGTGTGGAGGAGAAGATGAAGGAGGGGGAGGAGCAGACGTGGGAGGTGGTGGAGGTGGTGGGGATGGGGGTGGTGGTGGTGGTGGTGGAGGAGTTGAAGGAGGATCAGGGATAACCTCTAAATGCACCTGAAGTCTATCTTCGGCACTCTGATTTCCTGTTAAATTTGCCCCGAAACGCCGCAGCACAGGAGGAGTTGGCTTGTGACTTGGTGGAGGGGTTCCTCCATCACTCTGGGTGACGATGATACTCGGGGGACCCTCTTTAGTCTGAGCAATTGGGACATTATGGGTGGGGGTGTTCTTGTGATGCTGAGGAGACTCCGGGAAAACAGCAAGCAGAAGATCAGGTGACAAAGATCCTCGTGAATCTCTGTTTTGCCTTTGTCTCATTTCCTGGAGTGCCTGTTGCTCAAACTGTCTGGCTTGTTCTTTAACTGTCAACTTAGGTTCCAGACTTGGGCTCCCCATCAGGTCTGAATCCAACCCATGGTCAAATCCTGAATCCAGACCGGCATCTTTGCTCTCCTTGAGTTCAGCCTTAAGAAGCTCCAGCTCCCACTGCACAGGATCCATGACCACTTGACGTCTCAAAGTGTCATACATCTCTCTTCGATGTAATCTTGAAGGGAGAGTCCAGCTGTGACCAACCCCAGATCCCCATCCACTGTCACTGCCGCTGTACCCACCGAACCCCACATCACCTCCAGAGGAGCTGAGCCTCAGCCAGGCCTCTCGAAGGCCTTTCCTGGAAGGGGAGAAATTTCCAAGAAGGTCTCTTCTTCTCTGGCTTCTTCCAAGAGTCTCTGGACTACTCAAAGTCCCGTCCTCATGGTAGATAGGATTTTTGATAGTCAGGGGGTTTTCATCAGAGAGAAAGGTGATGTTGGACTCAGACTTGGGCAGGTTGTTGAGCACCCCTCCGTTAGCAACACACTGCTGATGGGCAGCGATCGCACGGGTGGCAAAATCCGAGATCAGACGCTGGCGGTCGCTTTCATCCAAACTTCCGCCATTCCCACCCCCACTGTGGTTTGACCGGCTGGTACGTCGATCGAGGAAAAAATGAGAAAAAAAAGATGGAATGAAAATGAAAGAATTACAGATAAACAATGATGGAGAAGAGGGAATAGCGAATCAAAAAGAGGAAATTATAAATAAATCGGAGCTAAATGAAAAGGAAGAGGGAGATGGGGACTGAATGAAATTCAAATGAAAGCAGTATGCACAGAATGGTAAAATGAAATGTTTTATAAAGGGACGAGACAACAGAGGTGAACATAAGGAGTGCTAGAAAAAGGAAGATAAAACAATAGAACGTCTGCTAGAGCTGTTGTTTGATAAATGAAATGAAGATAGACTCAACATTAACACATGAACGAGGAAGGGAAAGAAGAGGAAATGGATGAGGGATCTTAAACGAGGTATAAGTATTTTATTTATGTGCTGTTTTTACTAGAGGGGCAAGAGATGGATTGCCAAAGAATAGTCTTGAAACATAAAGGAAAAGATTGCAAAATAAATTTTATGTATGCTATGTGTATGCTACAAAGATGCTACTGTATCACAAATATAAACAATGCCAGATCTGTTGGGGCAGGGATAGACAACTCTGTGGAGTTCTGAGAGCATACACATTTCCTTCCAGCAAAAGACTATATTATTAGATTATATCCTTGTCACTGGTTGAAGGTGTGCTAATCAGTGAAGTCCCTGTCGTTGTCTGTGACTTTGATGAAACTCTGCAGACTTGGTACTCCATGGCTACTTCTATGCTAAGGCAACCAATGGAACTTTAACAGAGTTATCGTTCATCACTGATCTGACAAGCAACACAACTTTGCTCTATGATCTACAAAAGTATAAATTACCCTGCACATAAAACAACAATAACCACTGACAAGCACGGGCACACACACAAAACCAAATGCCTGACACTACAGGTGAATAGGGTAAAAGTTTTAACTCAAAGATATGACTGTGACACTTTCTCAGTTGACTACTTACATTAACAGAATTATTTTTTGTGTTAAATTTTTAAATGTTTTGTTTAAATACGCAAATGAGACATTATCTAATCAAATATGCACTAATTTGCATTCATTTCCAGAACAGAGATCTGAACATGGATAAATCCAGGTTCAAAATTGTTGTTTCATTTCGTTGACATTAGAATCAAAATTTTTTACAGAGGGGATTTTGGATCTCTCTCTTTAAATCTCTTTAAAACTCCATAAATCAGAAAATAAATCAGGCTACCAATGATATATGAACCTCCCTGTCTGTAAAAACCTTCAGAATATAGATAGGAATAAAACTGGAATGTTTGGTATGAAAGTGCTACTGAAATGGAGATTTTTCACTAATTTCGAGAAAACGGCTTTTAAAGATATGTATGTAATTGAAATCTACAGATACAATTAGTTAAGACAAAGTGTAGTGAAATAAACACGTTGATGTGTATTTTTAGACATTTTCTTTCTACTAGTCTGAAAGAAGACATGTTATAGAAGCAAAATAGCAAATAGCAAAATCTCAAAAATCTCAGAATTGACCAGCGTATGAAAAAACCATGTTTTTGCCTGTAGTGTCTCGCCTAAAGCAAAGAAACCATCACAGCACAGTGTCAAACTAGTCACAGATGTGAGACAATTTTCAGCATCCTACTCACTTTTGTCTGTTAGTCATGGATAAAGGTGGATGGATGAGAACAGGAGAAGATGTACATCAGTTAACATGAGAACAGGAAAAGTGGAGTGATGAGATGACAACAAAGAATGACTGACTGAAGAATGTTCAAAGTTGTGAAAAAAAAAGAGCTACAGCAGTAGAACATGTCTATAGAACATGATAAAAAAAAAAATCAGAGCTAAAAAGGGGTGGAACACTTGGATGAAATTTGTCACATTTTCC
>NW_024401296.1:0-1000 GCF_016859285.1 Xiphias gladius
CAGCCTCACATCGGTGATTATAACAAAACAGATCACCAACTGAATTGCGTTACACAAAGCAGTGTGTGGGTTCTTTAGCCTACCCTCATTGATATAAATGGAGTGGACAAAATAATACAAACACCTGTCAGTATAACGCAATACAGCATCACAAACTACGTCCTTTGTTGTGTTGTGTTGTCCTTTACTGCAGGGCTGTTGCATTAGACTGACTGAGTGTACCTAATAAACTGACAACTAAGTGTAAATCTTAATTTACTAGAGTACAGCCCTTTACGTCAGTCTGTCTTAGAGATTTGTCTTCTGAGCTTTGCTATGAAAGCGCAAGTGCACTACTGAGTAATGAAAGGTCACTCTTGAAGTTAATGTTTCAGGCATCACTTGACTTGGTTGTCATCTGACAAACCTAATTCAGTTGTTTTTGAAGAGCCATTACCACTCGGACTGGAAAATTCCGCTGGAAAAGCTTGGCTTGAATAGATAATGCTTTCCTTCATCTTATTCTCTTTTTCATTTGTCTTGTTTTTTCACCTGTAAATTAGACACTGAAATTATTGATTAATATCTAGCATTCATTATAGACGAGGGAAAGGTGTAAATGGCAAAGAATGCTGATTGTATGATTTGTAAGGTGGGGGGGGCGCAAATGTATTTTGTATGGAATATAATTTTTAGATGGCTGTTTAGAATATTTATGTCTTATTGCTGTCATGAAGTAAAATGTCTTACAGTGCACTACCTAACACATGAAAGACCTGTCTCTTCTCAACAAATGCACAGTTCCGTGATTTTTTTCCCAATAAATCCTGAATCCCATAGGACTGTCAGAAGCGTTGCGAGAGTGAAAGAGGTCTCCCTGATATAAAGTCTATATCTCAACAGAGCGAGAATAATTTCAGTCTCCCCAGTGATGCATTTTCTAGATGATTTGATTATTTGATTGTTTTCTGGTGAAGGCGTTTATTATTCTTATATCCAGTCGTTCAGAGATTTCGGAGGA
>NW_024401297.1:0-1000 GCF_016859285.1 Xiphias gladius
TTGCTAACTATAGGGGGCACACTACTTCCTAGCACTAAAAGCTGTCACTGAACGTAAATTGTGTGGTGCGGGTTTGTCCAAACTGGCCGTAATAGATAATAGATAATACTGGGCTGGAAAGGGAGGTATGGGCCAGAACTATTTCTTGACGAACAACAGATTATCCATCCTCCTAGCACCTTTTTTGCACTCTGCAGCAGCTACAGCGTGGGTTGCCAGATAAAGTCAGTAAGCACATGCAGGTCATGGTTTTGGTCTCTTTTCAGGCATGATGTTACCAAACCTGGCGACCTCGCTGTGATGGCAAAACTTCAGAAAGGTCTGGATAAGAAATCGCTCCAGCACATAAGTCCCCCTAAAACTGTGGGAAATGGCTTGTCAATGTGTTTTTTAATTTGCTTTTTGACAAAATTGGTGGTCTAATGCTGCATTCGCACAGTTTGCAGAACGGCAAGTACAGGAAAATCTTCTGTTATTCCTGTTAGTGCCACAGCTAGCCTTGTAGTTACACCATTTAAATAGCATAATTAGCTACTGCTGTTGCGTTACTTATTTTGTAGCAGTTCATTAGTCAATGAAGCCAGGTATATAATATAAACAAGTTTTTATTTCCTTTTAAATGAGCTGAATTGCTTCAATAAGAGTAAATACTTGATTTTATTTTGATTTATCAGGCAGGACTTCTTCGTAAGGTTTTGTCCTTTCTGTTTTTCTTATGGGAATTTACAATAAGAAAATTACTAATTGTAAATTTTAAAGCCATAGCCTTTAAGGCTAGCTCAGGGTCTTCAGGGAATGAACGGAAGTCAATGCCTATGTCCTCCTAAGTGACAAAAACAAGTGTGTGTGTGTGTGTGTTAGTGTGTGATGGTGGGGGGATGCAGGAGGGAGTGAGGCAAAACAGTCACATGCACGGCAGACTGTCAAGGAATAACTCCCTGCTGCCTCTCTCTCTGTATTTCTGTCTTCCTCTTCACTCCCTCTATCCTCCTCTTCTACC
>NW_024401298.1:0-6000 GCF_016859285.1 Xiphias gladius
TAAAAAAAAAAGACAATTTGAATTCTCCAAAGTGATCACAATAACTCTTCGCTTCGGAAACGTCTATCTGTCAGCTCATCTCTTCTTCTTACTCTCATCCCTACATTCTTGTCCTTCCTCCCTCTGTTTCTCATGTTTTTATTCGCTCTCTCTACCATTTTCTCTCTCTTGCTTAAATTCATAATTCATTAACACTGCACTTTCAGACACTTAAACAGACTTGCTGATTATAGCCCCAAGCCTATGTAATAAAGCAGCCAAATAATTGTGAAAAACAGAAGATCTCATGTCACAACAGCATTTTGTTAATGTTCATTAATCTTAAACGTTGTTTCATGCATGTTACACAGCACCCTGTCTGTCACCGCCTCAGTCTAAAATGAGCACGTGTCTGATCTTTCCATAAGCAATTCAACTCATCTGATGTCACCCTCTGATTAGAGCTTCCAACAGAAATCTCTTTCTCATCATCTGATTCCCTTGTTATCTCAGTTCATGCAGATGAACTCTGATATTGAGATTTTTCAATCTAGAGATAAAAAGTTGCAAGTTGGTGAGATAACAATCACCATAGTTGGTGGATGGCACGCTAATTTGTGAAATCATAAAGTTCAAACTGTCGCCTGCCATGTGAACGTCATTTTAAATGAGTTACTGTCATTAGCATACATGTGGTTAGTGGGGAAAAGTTTATATAACCTCGTGTTTGGCAGTGAATGAATTGAATCAATTTGCACTTTGCTGTTTTCCTGTGGAATGGTACAGCTTTAAGTACAGACTGCCTCAGTTTGAGAAGCTGTTTGACCATGGCACCTTTTTCAATAAAAGAGTCATTTGTCTTATTTAGCCAAAGACTCCTTGTGTATAATGACTTTATGAAGATTGCAAACCAGCATTGGACTAAAAATCTTCATTTTCAAATGCCCTTTCAAGCCTTTTTGCATATCAATGTACTTTTAATAGAATTCAGTTCTGAATGTGGCTGGCTGCACATCACCTGAGGCAGTATGTATGCACTTTTGAGAGAAAGTCAATGCCATGCTCCCATCTTAAGGGAACATTTCAGTACTTTACCCTTATGCTCAGATTTAGACACTGCTGACATAACAGCTTGTCAGCTTGCATTTTGTAATGAATGTATGCAAAGCTGTGGGAGATTTAAATGACGCAGGTGTTTAAAAACTCAAAATAAATATGAAATATCACGCCTGATGTGCAAAATACTATGTAATAATACTGTAAATATTCATTTTATAATTAACTTTAAACAGAGCATGATTCTGCACCTCCACACATCCACAACTACAGCTTGAGGCCATCTGTGATAACAAAAAAAATAAAAAATAAAGATCTTTCAGATCTGTGCTTTGGACAGGAATGTACAATTGAAGCGATGGTTGTATCATTTTTTTTACCAATTATGTCCAGTGGGGCAAGATGACCTGGAATCAACTTTTGCAAACATATACTATGATATAAGGTTGTCAACCTTTTTGACTTTTTTTTAAAAAAGATGCTGGGAGAATGTGAGGCTGTAGTTACCCTTACCCTGAGCTTCAGGTTGGGATCGACTGTTAAAAGTAGAAAAAAACGAACAAACTGACCTCATATGGTGGTGGCACTTCCAAAATCCGGTGTCCAAGATTAGTGATAGACAATTTAAAGAGTCTAAGTAGGGATTGAACTCAAGTCATTTGGGGAAGGTGAGAAGCCATTACTGTCCACTAAGGCTGGGCAATGGCAGTAAGTTTAAATAGCTGCCACTCCTCAGTAATTTCCTCATTTAGCTCAATAAGAAACTTAGCGAGCTGAACCAACCCGTGTTATGTTCATTCCTGCTTTTTTTTCCTCAAAGTTAACGATATCTGTCACAGCCTGCAGGCTTGTGTATATTATGGATCTCTGTAATATTGGTTTTAGCAATATCATATTTTATCTAATAAGTCTTCAAATAGTGGCTGCCGTTCTTTTCTTGCACACAAGATATTACTGTACATGATTGTATTAACTGTCTGCTCTATTCGCCGCACAATTTTAGATGCACGTGTACATGATTATATCAACAGGCACAGGAATCGGGTGACAAACACATACTCTTCATATATAAACATACTACACACATTCACATCCCTTTATCATGGCAAAGTGTACACAGAGAGACACACAAACATGCCTGTTGTTAGGCTGCAGGGTTCATAAGCTGCTGCACACTGATCTGCATGTCACAGTCGGTCATGCACTCATGTAAACTCGTTCTTTGCCCTCCAAGAATGTTCCAGCGGGTCATCTCAATATGGCAACCAAGGCCACTTGCTGAATGCTTCCGATGTCAAACATGTCTGCAGTGTCTGTCTGTCACCACACAACATGTTTCCCTTAGAAAAACACCATCAAAAACAGCTTTAAATGAAACAGCTTTGACATATGTTTTAGGTTTGTTCTTTTCCTCCCATCAGACCAATTTCCAGCTGCACGAGTGGACATCTAATAATGTATCCCTCTTGTTGGAAAAATAGAAAAGGTAACTGGGACAGCACCCAGGATGATTTGCTGTGGGGAAAGGCAAATCCTATATGCAGTAATAAAATATGAAGCTCATTTAGATGTTCAGTTCAGATGAGCAAATACTTGAGGCTAAAACTTTGTGATGTTTCCATATATTGTTTCACACTCTCTTGACTTATGAAGTAATGTGAAAAAAAAATGTCTATATTTTATCCTCAAGTGTGTGCTTCCTGTGGATCTTTGTGGATTATTAACAAACCCCACGAAGACATTCCTTTGGTAGTCAGGACTTCATTGTGAATTGTCTGGTGTTTATTCTTCATCTCATTACGTACTGACTAGATTGTCTAAAGTGATAAAAAGTCGCAGTGTTGCAGTTGAAGTGTTCGGTTGAATGGTATTGCCCGCCTAAACTGAGCCATGCTACTCTGTTGCTGGCATTCTTTATCCAAATTTTAAATTTCTTAGGAAAATGACAGCAGTCCACTTTTGTGAGGCTCATTAATCACCTGTGCTGTTACTGCCTGCAGAAAAATAAAATGAATGAATTCCACAAGAATGTTTTTTACAGTAAGTCTTCACGTCCTTTTTCAAATGCTCTTCCCTTTTCTACAACTTTATTCTTTGTCAATTGGATGCAGTTTTCTCTCCTATCTGCCACTCCCCTGGTATCACAAAAGCTGCCGTGTTTCTTATTTTAATGTTGCTATTTTCATTTGTAACATAAAGGTCCACTCAAAATGCAAGCATTTCCATTTCACACATTCATAAGCCAGTGAAACACGCAATACATCGATGTGGCTCGTCTCAATGAGTGATTACACTGAAAGAGCAGTTTACTAGAGTGCTGTGAAAAGCTTAAGCCCTTTTTTCCCCCAATTGTTATACGACAATCATTCGTCACATGGCTGAGAGACAGAGAAAAGAGGACCTTGGAGTTCTTAGATTGTTTTCATTAAAAGAGAAAGTGCAGTTGCCAGTTTATCCCCTATGAAAATCTATTGGAAATGTTAAATATGTATTCTCTGTATAAAAATATAGTTTATATTCTTTTGTCTTAAATTTGTATGACAGCTTTAATACAAGTTTCTCCTTTATTATACTTATATTATCTGCATGTGGTATGCATAACCACTGCCAACTGAAACAAGAAATAATAACACATTCACACAAAGTGAAAAAAGATATGGCCCCTGAAACAACTGACATGAGAATGCTGGGAAAATACAAAATACACTATATTTGCAATTAGCAACTACGGAAACTGTGGAGTTTAGAAAAAAAAAGGGTTTCAAGTTTGAAGGTTCTTATCCAAACTTTATAACAGATATGGAGTATAAGGTGTTAACTTTATGCCTTTTTTGCTGATTGTTAATCATATTCACAGACTTCACATAAAACCTCAGACACATGGAGACACTGCACTGTGTGTTTGGACCTAAAAGGCGCAGGGAAAACATCGTATCTACAAACTAAATATTTTCCTGTTTCTTCTGCAGCTTTCTTGTCCCGTTGAACTAATGAGCTAGTTTAAAAAAATAACGTTGGATTAAATACTTAATCCTTAATCGACATATATAAAACAAATAGTGCAATTGCATTAAAATAAGAGTATGTATAACATCTATATAAAATTGAATATGACATCACATCAGATATTTATTGTTTTTAGAGAATACATAAATTGTCTATTTATACAGTACATATTACTCTCATTTTATAATTTGTTGGAGAAACTGTTCCTGTTAGTGTTAGTCATCTGTGTGTAACAAGGCTTACTGGTTCGCTGATGTCATTTGTTCTTCTCAGAGCCGATGTGGACATTGTGGTCCGCTGTTTAACTGAAGCACTAGCACCCATCTCCGGGATAATTGGTGTGGAGAGAGCATGTAACGACTATGCATTTATAATGAGGAGATTTTCAGTTCTCATAAACAGGAGACAGGAGAGTAGAGATAAGGGAAGGAGGAAGGAAGAGGGAGAGAAGTAGAATGAAGCCCAAAAAGGTGATATAAGGATTGAGGGGCCTTTTGAAAGACTTGGCAGAGTGGTGGCTCTAAATTGCAGTTTGTGTATGTGTGTGTGTGTGTGTGTGGGGGTGGGTGATTGTGTAAATGTGTGTGGCATGAGCTGTTTGCTTGAAGGAGTGGGAGTCATCCTTCTCTGGAGGCTTGTGTGCATTATAATACTGTGTTAATGCTTTCATGCATATCTGTGCCATGGAATCAATTTAATGAAACCAGAACATACATGAGGGTGTGTGTGTGTGTGTGTGTGTGTGTGTGTGTGTGTGTGTGTGTGTGTGTGTGTGTGTGTTTGTGTGTTAGTCTGACCTAGGTTACTTCTGGGGACAAATTTCAGACGAAAAGCCAGTTAATTGGGGACGGTTTGTCCAATTGGGGACAAAAACCATGTCCAAAATCGGGAAAAAGCAGATTTGTTTTTTGGGTCAGTGGTTAAGGTTAGGGTTAGGGTTAGGCAAGTATTTGTGATGTTCAGGATTATCGTAAATCTCCAGGAAATTATATGCTAGTCTATATAATTTCCCAAAAAGTGACAAAAGTAGAGATGTGTGTGTGTGTGTGTGTGTGTGTGTGTGTGTGTGTGTGTGTGTGTGTGTGTGTGTGTGTGTGTGTGTGTTTGTCTGTGGTAATATGTGTGTGTGTGTGTGTGTATTGTGACAGAAAGAGAGAGAGAGAACTGCAGAGGGGGCATGAGATAAGAAAGGGGAGAGACATAAAGAACACCACTAACAAAGACATCAAGCAGTTTTTGAAGATAACACAAAAAAGCACCAGTTAATCTATTCAACAGCCTGTGCTGTGTGACAGTTTTCTTCTCCTTTTTTTGATAGACAGAGTTTCAGAGAGTGTGGACTCGAAACTGAAAGGAGCAAAAAAAAAAAGCAACGGCCAAGTCAGATAAAAAGAGACAGAGAGTCAGCGAGAACACCAATTTTGTCCCTTCAATAGACGCAAGGGGGAAATAGCAATGTTTCCCCTTGTCTATCACTGACTCAAGAGCCATTAGCCTAATTATATGGAAGAACTTAGACTCAAGAGACTGTCTGTGTGCATATATTTTTGAGAGAGAAAGACAGAGATTTAGACACAGTGTATTAGTTTGGAATTAGCATGGACAGAAAGATGGAGAGATTTAATTAGAAGTCATATATTTTCCCCCCTTAAAGTTAGCACAAAGGCTGCATTTAATAAGGGATGCTGTTTGTATATGTGTACTTGTATCACCAACATTATGGGGACATAACTCATCTCACATAGTAACGTTATGGGGACTCATCTTTCATTTGGGGACACCGGTCCACACAAGGTAAACCACTGAACATTAGTGTTAAGACTATAAGACTTTAACACTAGGTTTTGGTGAAGTTAAGAGTAAATGTTAGGCATGCAATTTGGTTAAGGAATATTTCAACATTTTGGGAAATTTTGGGAAAAGGAGGTCATTGTCTTAGTTCAGCATAAAGACTCCACC
>NW_024401299.1:0-1000 GCF_016859285.1 Xiphias gladius
TAAAGCGAGCCGGGTTCCTTTTATGGCTTTATTTAATTAGCCATTCCACAGCAAACTGCCATCCGGCACCACCACTAGCGCTGCCCCCTCCCCATCCTCTGAACCACCACCATCTTCATCAGCTCCTCCCCTGCCCTCACCCCAGCGTACTCAACATCATCACCACCACTATCCCATCCCACTGTGCTGACCAGTCCCCTCCTCTCTCCTCTTCTTGTCTTTATCTCTTGTAATTAGCCAGGGGATGGGGGTGGACTCATTGCTGGGTTGCTCGACAGTATTAGCGCTTGAGACTTGGAGGAAGGGAAGTGTCTCTCCCTGCATGGGGTTTTCTCTCTCAGTCCACCACCCCAAGACCCATGGAGGAAGACAATGGAAAGGCCCAGTTCTACAGTAACCAGCTCAGCCTTACTGTCCCCGCTGCCCACTGAGCTCTGTCTACACTGGCACCCTAATCATTAACCAGATTATGACTTTGTGTGTCTGCAAGCATGTTGGAGGGGTCAGCGGGAATTTACTCGTAAGATGCAAAATACTCTTGGCAACTCTTTTCATGTGGCTAATGCAGTTAAGCTTGGTTAATGAAGTCTCTTAATAATACCAGACATTAAACTCAGAGCACTTCTTGTGATAAAAGTGCTTCCATCCCGCAACGGGAGGGTTTGTTTTTATATCATACTCATATTGAGGGTGATTCAGCTTTATTACTTTATTTTGGCATAAGTGCCCCAACATTAGTTTTTAGATCTTTGATCACAATGCTGGTGAGCAATTTCACTTGAGCTGCACCATAACTATGAGCACACATTCCTTCCACATGCACTCAAACATGAGTAGTCAAACAGTGAGGGAGAGAGTCTGGGAAGGCCCTGGATGTAGGGCCACACCGTGCTGGATCGACGCCCTCTAGTGACCACTACAAAAGACAAGCACAATGACAAGTCGAAATACCCAATAACTGTGGTCAGCCTATCCAAACTGGGTAGGATAAATACAACAA
>NW_024401300.1:0-1000 GCF_016859285.1 Xiphias gladius
ACATCAGAGCAGCCTGCATTCGTATACTGTCCATAGAAATGTCAAGACAGTGGTGGCCTTTACCCTGTCAGACACTTGGCATCATTATAGTCTGACACAGCCTCTCCCCACATTCATTATCATGGACCTCTAACAAAGTAGGCTGCAATGACCCCACAATAATAAATACTGTTTGGTATATATGTAAGTTTCATATATATTTACACCCTCATGTAAATATGAGATAAAGCACATGCTTACTGCCTCGAAGGAGAATTAAATAAAGGCCTGCAGACAATTAGGATAGGGATGATGGGGTAGAAGGAAGGGGGAGGGGTGTCATGCTCAGAGCCTAGGCTCTGTCTCCTGATGAGAGTCAATTATTATGATGGATTGTGGTCCTATTGGGAATGATTGGGGTGCATCAGTGGGTGAAAGACACATCCATACCTGTATGGACACATCTACGCTGAAGAATAAGTGGGCAGGTCAGTGTGTGCTGATTGCCCGCATGTACATGCGCACACACATCTCCGGCGTGTGTGCAGTGGGCTGACAGACAGACAGAGACGGAGACAAGGGTCTGTGGCTGTAAGTAAGGCCCAAACCCCATGGTTGTAAAAGCCAGTGAGTCAGCAGTGCTGAGGTTATTGATGATGACAGGGTATTAGATGGAGCACTGAGGGGAGGGAGGGCACACACACACACACACACACACACACACACACACACACACACACACACACACACACACACACACACACACACACACACACACACACACACACACACACACACACACAAATGGAGTCACCACAGATGATACCCAGCATTCCGTCAGACCACCAGCCCCGGCTTGTGGTGTCTGGAGGCGTGTGTGTGTGTGTGTGTGTGTGTGTGTTTGTAGGGGCATCAAGCATTTGTTCATATTTTATAAGAAGCAAGAGATTTATCTAAGTGAGTGTGCCTGTTTGTGTGTGTGTGTGTGTGTGTGTGTGTGTGTGTGTGTGTGTGTGTGTGT
>NW_024401301.1:0-6000 GCF_016859285.1 Xiphias gladius
CCTGGAATAAGGGTAAAATTCAGAGGGTAAACACATCTTGACAACCTTTTATGACAGATTTTTGTGAAACCGTGAGAAAAAAATGTTCTCACGTATGATTTTTTTAAAATGTCAAATTAGATGTAATGAAATGGATTGCTGTTTGATGCACTAAAAAAAAAAAAAAGAATACATCTGAATAACCTTAACATGGGTTCTTCGTGGGTTAGTATGGCTAAACAAAATGTTTAAATACATTAAACTGATTTTAAATAAATTAAAATTGCCTGAATCGTTTTAAGTGGCAATAAATGGGGACCATCATAGTTCAAGCAAAAGTAAAAAGTCCAGCATGGCCTAATGACTGCTTAGCATGGGAAAGGTACCGCTTAGTTATCCATGGCCATTTATAGCCCTTAATTACGCGTCTATTTTGTGACCCCTGAGTTCAACGGGCCAATTCCTGTGTAGACCCAAATCCCGACGAACAAAGGTGGAATGTGATGCCCCTTTTCCGTAGACAAGCTACTAAACGTTTCCCATCAATTTCATGGGAAAGTTCACGCCAAAGAAAACTCTTAAAGGCCTCAGCTGAATATTGACAGCGTATTGAACCTATTAGTGCATCACATTCTGCTGATGAAACGCACAGGCGAAAACAGTTGCCATAGAACTGAATGTGCGTGTGGGATTTCATAAATTCTGTAATATGCATAACGCTGTTCATGTTGTGGAATATTACACTATAATACAGGGTAAAACTGGTGCTTTAGGACCCAGTTGATCCTTCTGATTGTGGCTGATATTTTCCACGTTGTGAGGGGAGGGGGTGGCCCGGAGGGGGGGCTGTCAATCATAGTGAAAGTGGCCGGGGTGGGCAGGCCCCTCTGACACTTTGTACCGTCGGAGGGGGATATTTAACTTGGGACTGAGCACCAATCGCTACAGACACACTCACACACAGTGTGCCTAAGCAAAGAAACGCTCCAGCGCCAAGTCTCTCAGACTCCTGAAGTAGGAGCGACTCAGTAGGAGCTTCTGTACCAGTTATCAAAGGAGTAGAAACGCTCCCTCAGGAATTGACCGCTTGCACCGACCAGGCAAAAAGGCTCCATATTATGGACTGTCTCGTCATGCAGCGACAGAGGGATCTGAAGCTTTTCTGAAAGGATGCAGCGATGCCACAGTAAAGGGAACTCTGAACCAGCAGCGTTTACTGGCTTTCTGCAGTTCGCATTTGGTATGCACCAACACTGCAATTTGCTGTAAAGCCGCTTTTCAGCGTTTTTCATTACACGCACAGCCGAGAGTCTGTGGGAATAATACAGCCTGAGACTTTGATGTAAAAAAGAAAAAAGAAAAAAAAAAAAAACTGCTCTGCGATTTGGAACATCCTCTGGAAAGATAAATGGCTGTTATTTCATAAGTTGAGACTGCATCCCGCGGCGGCGAATTTTGCTCCAAGTTTTTGGACATTTTCGGTAAGGTGCACATATCGACGGCTGGAATACCACGCGGGACTGACTGCATAGACTCTATTCCTCAGTCCATGGATTGTGCGCCCTGGGACCTTGTCAAACCCGAGAGCGTCAGGCGACGTTAGGAGAAGCCACGTTTATAAAAGCCGTGCGTAAAAATAACATTGGCCAAGGCAGCCCTCATTGCCGGGCGCGTGACATTTAAAACTTGGTGAGGTACTCTTTTGTGCGCCCTTCTCTCCCGGGACGCTCCGGATCTATTCTGTCTCTTTAGAAAACACTTCATTCCATGCAGCTCTCGCCTCCGCCGCTGTCATCCAGTGTAGACAGTTCGTCGTGGCTTCGAGTCCCCGGGGTAACCATGACAACCGAGAGAAACCCAAAGTGAATCCAAGGGAGCGGGGGTGAGGCCGGAGAGAGCGTGAATAGAGTTTTCCCCATTTTGTTTTGTGCTTTTTTTTTTTTTTTTTTTTTTTTTTTTTTTTGGTTTAGACTAAATACTTTTTGCAAAGCAGGGGCACCGCTTCGCGCTGCGGACTTGCATCGGCGGGCAAGTTGCAAAGTTGAAGGAGCCCTAAAAAGCAAAGCACTCCGCTCCATGTCATTCATACCCGACGTGGTCTATTAAAAGTATCGCCTTGCTTGTGACTGAACTTCTACTATTTATGAAGCCCCGGGCTAGTCATTGCAGAGAACACAGTAACCGGGAAAAGAACTGAACATTATTTATGCGAGAAGAGCCGGTGCGTAAAACAACAGGAATAATGGGCCTCTCACAAACGCTACTCGTTTACGTGCTGGTGTGCGTCCACCTTGGAGTTTCCCAGCATTACCTTCGCCTCCGTCCATCGCCCAGTGATCACCTCCCCGTGCCCGACTTGAAGGAGGACCCCGACCCGGAGTACGACCCCCGGGAGCAGGACTTGGCCGAGAGGACTCTGAGGAAAAAGCTCGGCAGTAACTTTGACCCCAACTTCATGTCCATCAGCTCACCCATGCTGGTGAACCTCTCCGCGGCAGACAACCAGGTGAAGCTGCAGGGGCCCATGCCTAACGAGATTAAAAAGCTGGACCTCACAGAGACCCCCTATGGAAAGCGGGTAAAAGTGGGCAAGAAAGCCCGCAGGAAATTTCTGCAGTGGCTGTGGACCTATACGCACTGCCCAGTGGTGTACACCTGGAAGGATTTGGGCGTGAGGTTCTGGCCACGTTACATCAAGGAGGGAAACTGTTTCTCTGAGCGCTCTTGCTCCTTCCCTGAGGGGATGTCTTGCAAGCCCGTCAAGTCAATCAACAAGATTTTCCTCCGGTGGTATTGTCAAGGGTTTCTAAGACAGAAATACTGTACGTGGATACAGGTGCAATACCCAATCATCTCAGAGTGCAAGTGTTCGTGCTGATTTTCTCTAAGGAAGTAGCGGTGGTCCAGGGGGGAGTGGACTGGAAATACGGTTTCTATTGCACTGTTAACTCTCTACAGAGGTGGGCACCATAGCAAATCTATTTTTTTATATAGCATTTTAAGTGAAATACCAACATTGTACATATTTAAGAAAAAAGCAGCTATTTTTTCTAATTGAACCAGGACCATATTTTATTCTCAACCCTGAAACGTTGTTCTTCGGGGGAACATGAGCACTTCATAAGAAGGAGCTTTTTTTTTGATATTTTTTATGAGACATTGAAGATGGAATGCATATGCTACACTTCTCCAAGAGGTGAACTTTTTTTTTTCAACTGAACATTGATGCTGACTGTTATTTCACTGCAATGCTGCCTAGAGTTTTTGTATAATATTAATATCAATAATAATTAAATTGTAAAAAAAAAAAAAAGTTGAGGTTAAAGATATATATAAAGGCGTGAACTCAGCTTTTTTGGAATACATAGTATTGTAGAAATAAACAAATCTGTACGTTTTATTTATTATTTTAACGATTGTGAGTATAGAGCATAAGGAAAGAGAATAGCAGAGTATACCAGAAAAAAATATGGGAGATGTCTACTTGAATATTTCTAAAAATGACAAAAAAATAAATAAAAAAGTGAAACATATCAGTGTACATGTTATGGTTACACGTTTTAGCAATAAAGTCTATCCTTTCAACATGTATTAGTGTCAAGCCATGTTGCTTACAAGGAGTGTCTATATCCAGGGGGGCGTGTGCACTGTAAGAAATATCATCCGAACATGTTGTGTCATTCAGTCTTAAAATCTTTCCTTGCAAGAGAAGTCTGCTGATGGCTATGGTACTTTCACTTGTTTCCAACTGAGTTTAATTTACAGGATTTTTATATATATATATATATATATAAATAAGTGTCATAACAATGTTGTTTGGCTGAGAAAAGAAAAAGCCTTGGAATCTGTTTTCTTGAATCGGAAACAAGTGAAATCGAGCCACGTTTTCTGAGAGTAAAGTTTAAGAGCGTGTCAGACCGATATTTTTTGCAGTGTTGACGGTCGGGCTCCGCAGTGGAGTGGAGTTACTAACTGCACAGTAAGTCCAAGCCCCAGTGACTCTGTGTGGACTGCCTGACGCTCCACGCCGTCACAGTGATTTTAGAAAGGGCTGATTTACTACGCCGTGCAACGCGCAACACATACCTCAAGCGCCTCCACAGAACTGGCATTCATTTGTCTCCGCCAGGGAGAGAGGAGAGGCCACGCGCATTCATCTCGCCTATCTGCGCACGAGCTCGTTCCAGGGCTCCGAGGTGTTAACATAATGGGTAAAATATGATTCAGACATTTCAAACAGTGTCGGATGATGAAATGGCCAGCGTCTACGCGCAAGCCAGGGGCGTCTGGGGTCTGTGCTTTTTGCTCTGGAAGCTCCACACAAGTTCCACTGAGGTATTTGTATAGAGGTGGACTGGAGCAGACCGGCGCCTATTCAAGTCTGACCGCCCCGGAGAGAAAAAAAACACAAAGCCCATAAAACAATGGTCAACTGTTTTTGACGTTAGCAGACTATTAATTGGAGAGCCGGGGTATGCTGTCTGCATGTCAAGCAGATATGGCCAATTAAACGCGCCGGAGACGCGCGGGGAAATGAAGTGCTATGAAATTAAAGCGAGGAGTCACTGTCTGTACGTAGGGTTTTCTGTTTGTTTGTTTGTTTGTTTCTGTTTGTTTGTTTTTGACTGTTTATATTATTCTTTAAATACAACCGACGACTTAAGTAGAGCAATGACTAAATGTCTGAAAGCTAAAAGCAGCTTGTGTAGGACTTCCACTAAGCGCATCTTGTGTGCGTTAAAGTGATTTGTGTTTTTGCGGGAAGAGTTGGATTTGACACTTGCCCCCCGGTTATTGTGACAGAACCACCGAGGGGATTTGGTAAGCAGAGGAGAAGAACGGCAGCATGCCAGCGGAGGAGGAGGAGGAGGAGGAGGAGGAGGAAGAGGAGAAGGAGCAGGAGGGGGGCTGCTTTCCTTACTGTCAGCTTCTTTCTTGATGATGTCTCGGGGTTTTTAGAAACTGCGTCTCTGACTCGACGGCGCCACTCAGCCGCCCCCTCTCGACTGCGCAGAATGAGGCACTTTGGGAAACAGTAACCCTTTCAGGCTCTGCCCGGAGAGTATTTTAGAAGCGTGTGAAAGGCAATACGCCGCCCTGGCTCCAGCCAGTTAGGTGCGCACCTTTTAGAAACAGACCCGGCCAGCCAGTTAGATGAGTGGTTCTCAAAGCGGGTTCCGGGGACCACCAGGTGGTCCTTGAGGGGATTCCGGGGGTCCTCAGCAAAACGAGTAATAGTTCCATTTCAGCAAAGTACTCAGTTCACCAGGAATAACCCCATTCTGACTCTGTATACACACCAGTCATGTATCACTTATCATAATCAGCTCCTCACTGACAACCCCAGATATTAAATAAACAACTAGAATCTTCTCAGTAGGGTCTCCCTGCACACACATCTCATTAAATGAAGGACCAGGTCTTAAAGTTTGTCCCTTTGTGTTTAAAATCAAATAAAAATGTTATATACATATGATTGGGACACATACATTTTATATTCTGGTGTTATTATTTTTCAACTCTCACAATCAGTGTCCTGAAAGTGTTGTCTGATTGGATAAGCTCACATTTCTTCTAACCTTGGCTATTTGTTCAAAATCCAGCCCCAACTTCAAATCCACTGTACATCCACTAAATTAATCCCATCCTAGAAATAGAAACCTTTTGAATACAGAGTTAATATAGAAGCATCTAACACGGTTGGAGGTTAAATATGGACCATGTGGGTTTTTTTTCTTGCGCCCAGGGAAAAATGCCAATCCCCAAATGAGCAACTGTCAGAGACTCCTGTCTTCACTTTATGCAAAACTTCTATGTTGACTCTATCACTGCCTCGCACCATTCATAAAATCTTTACTTTCATTTATCAACATATCACAAAACGTCATCATAAAATTTATTTGAGGTAAATTCGCAGTCCTTGTGGCTACAGACAGACCTTTGACTGACATGTTATGCTGGGAAAATTTAGAAAAAGTCTCCGCATCAACACCATCAGAGGGCCACATGTGAGGTGTTGAC
>NW_024401302.1:0-1000 GCF_016859285.1 Xiphias gladius
TCATTATAGAGTGTATTGGGATGAAATTAGCAGTCCTTAGTCCCTGTTTGCTTTTGAGTCTCGTATGTCTCTGTCATGTTAAGTAATCCTCTTTTTCAATGTTATGTTCTGTTAACCTCTATATTGTAGTGTTTCAATTATAAATGTAATAAAGAATGTATTAACTGCTCTAGGTAATGGTTTACAGGAGGCTGTAAGTAATTTGATAATAAAAAAAAGCTTTTTCAAGCATCTGCAGCCAGTTTCTCCTTTTTCTTTTATTGTCTTTGTTTGAATTCACTCTGCCTCTGTGTCATCCATGGTTTCCTAAGCTTATGTGTTGTTTCTCAAGTGTCCTGGGGTGAAGTTCCCTATTTGCTCTCTTCCTTGCTCTCTCATACTTTTAAGTCTGCTGGTTAGACAATCTACAGTTACACAATCTGCAACACATAAACACTTGCTTCCGCCCCACACACACACACACACACACACACACATTAACTACTTCCTTGACACGACTAACAGCCAGTTAGTGTAATTTCTCACCAGCTTGGTCAGAGTATTATTTGTCTTGTATGTGTTATCCTGACAAGGTGATGATTGGAGGAAAACATCTACTGCTCCTGGCAGGTAAGAAGGTCTCTATTAAACATGAAGACGGAGAGCTGGTGTTACAGGTTTGGGATTGCAAGGTTTTCATTTTTTTTTGTATTACTAATGAAAAAGAAATTAATTTATTTATGTAATATACAGTAGCGTCATATTTCATACTTTGTAGTGTGTGAAATCAAGGGTGAGGCCTTGATTGCTGCACACTGCAGATGCGATAGTTTTTTCAGATATACAGTTCAATTAAGTCCCATTTCCAACATTGCAACATCCTCAGTGTTAAGCACCCTCACATTGATCTATTAGCGGCCAACAGATCAGTGTGAGAGGGAAGGAGGGTGTGGCATTTTTATCATCTCTAACCGGGGTAAATAAAGTTTAAATCTAAATCATCTCACTTTTACATTTAATA
>NW_024401303.1:0-1000 GCF_016859285.1 Xiphias gladius
TAGTCCATCTTAAGTCATCATCTGTCTGCATCTTTTCTTTCAGATAGAGAAATATCGCTGGAAATGTATCCCCTGCCTGCTATAGCTGGGGAAGAACTGATTCTACGGTGCCTTGTCTGGGGCACAAATGAAATTAGAAACACAGTTTTCTACAAAGACAATATAATCATTGACCAAGGCCGCAATCCTACCTACAAAATCAGTGATGTGACAGATTCTACACATGGAAAATATAAGTGTAGTGCCAGCTACACACACAAGGGCTACAGTACTGGGCGCCCACTTCAGAAGGTATCTGATATTCAACAAGTGTTTGTCCAAGGTATGTATACCCAACCAACACTCTTTGACTTCCTTTCCCCGCAATGACTGCTGGTGCAGTGAATGAAGTTTCCCTCTTCTACGTCATACCGCATGCTTTACTCTAGCATTTTATTTTCTCAGGCAGACATCTTTTAATGTCTTTTTCCTCATTTGTCCTTTTTCAGCGCCTCGCATCATGGCGGTTATCTCTGCAACCAATGGCTTGACATGTTCTTGTCCAAAATGTCAACCTAATAGTTCCTATCATTGGTACTATAAGAATGATACGAATTGGGTAAAAATGGATATCACCTCAAACCCCATGACACCGAAAGCAACTGGTACTTATGCATGTCGAGCTGTGTGGCTCAACAAGAGGTCTTTTATCAGCAACTCTCAATATTGTGAGTTCCTGCTTTTCTTCCCGCTGATGGACTTTGACATTGTTTCCCTTGACATACAGTATACATTAAGAATGGTTAAGCTGTACTACTCAGCCTGTGGGAACTGATGTATAATGTCTCTTTGACAGGGAGCGAGCTTTCAAAGTGTGAAAAAATAACCCTCACGATGTTGTCAGGGTTATCTCACCTTCTTTTATACTGACAAATGCTGCTAATGGGAATTCAGCTAATATGAACGAATACAGAGTCATGGTCACAGGGATTTCCAACAGACATGATACATTAAATATGTT
>NW_024401304.1:0-1009 GCF_016859285.1 Xiphias gladius
TGAACACTTCTCCCGATTTGATTGGTCCATTAAGGCAGGCGCTAGCTTTCATTCGAAGACAGCGAAGAGCTTGGGCATCGTACTCGCTTTTCATTGGTTATTAGCCGCGTTTGGACCAATGGCAGGGGCAGGAGAGAATCAGCGGTGAGATATATAACAGCTGCGCCCTGCCACGTCGTCAAAGCTATATTTAAAAAAATATATAATTACAAAAAAAACAAAACAAGTCATGATGTCATGAAAGGAAAGTTTACATGATGACACGTTTGGAAGGCTTTACAGAAAGACCAATATTGATCCTGTTCACCGTTGTCTTAAATGAACTTTATTTGTGGGATTAAACTCAACTGTGAAAGAAACCAATCATTTAAAACTGGATTATTTTAAACGCATAAGCTTTCACTGTTCTTACATTAATGATTATCCATTTAATTTAAATTAAATGAAAGAACTTTGAGTCTTAAATTTATCGAGTGCCATTAATGGTTAATTCAGTAATTTACACAGTGTGAGAAGAGATGCAGAAATGGTTTTCAAAGGGATTTGTGTCTCTCTTTGTTAAACAGAAGTTTTCATTGTTCGGGAAATTATGTTTACATAAGTCTGAAGGTATTATTTTTGTATTTGCAACAAAGTCATTAATGATATTTTGTGAAATTAAACAAAAGCACCAAAATATTTAATGTCTTTAAGTAACAGTAATAATATGTAGAACTATATAATGGCTCCATTAAAGTGCTGTCTAATGTAAAAGTTAGCCATAATCAGAGAATAGTGTAGGAAAACCAAGTAACAGCTGGTGAATGAAAAGTAAAACATCTGAAATTAATGAAGGAAGAAAACAAATAATGTGTAATTCACTGGAAAATAATTCCTTCAGAGAAGATAATATACATAAAGTCTGTTATGGAAATATAATTGTTTAATTCCCTTGACCACTTAGATATTTTTTCTAAATACCTACTAACCATAAAATACTCTAGTAACCTTAATACAACTATACCACATA
>NW_024401305.1:0-3000 GCF_016859285.1 Xiphias gladius
GTGAGATGGAAAAATACAATTAACTATATTATTCAACAGTTAAAGTTGATATTACTATACACATACACAGATGCATTTACATATAGGCATTGGATTTTATATACTTGTGAAGATGAATCGTGCATTGTACGATAGCTCCATTGCAGCTACCAGGTTCTCTGTAAGGTCTAGACTTACCAAATCTCAGAACATATCAGCTGTGTAATCATATGAGATATATTTAAGACTGGGTCATAAATGATCCAAACTGAATCTGTCTAGGTGCTGAAGCTTCCCTTTTGAAGTATCCACTGAGGGACTTACTGTCTTTTTCAGAAAATTCTAACTATTAGGTAGAGCTCTGACAACCCTGTTACACTTAATACCGCACACTTGCTAAATCAATTTCAGTCTGCAATAATGCCAAAGCAATACAGTTTAGGATTATACACAGTATGCACATATCTTCCAACATAGACATGTTTTCAAGCCTACTCTTTCACCCATGTACCTCAAACGCAAGACAGAACTAACTCGGGGTCTTTGGTCAAGCTGTAAACTGCAACGCTACTGGCCCGATGTGTTGACTGAAATAGAGAAATATTGGGTTTGGAACTGGAGACGGACCCAGTGTCCCTCATCCTGGGCCTCTCCAGCAGAAAGGTAACATCAAAAATACGATTTTCTCATTCATGCTGCGAGGGAGAACATTTAATTGTAGTGGATTCATGAAAAAGTACCAGCTGTTAAAGGCTGGCAGAGAATACTTTACATGTATATTACATTTAGAAAACAGACCGCTTATATAAAATTTGGGTACCTTATCTGAACTTTGCAGAGCTTGGTGTCTCTGCCATTATGCTGCAAGGATTTTCTTGAATGTTCTTCTTGCACATTATCAATATAACCTATGGTGTTGTGCCTACAAATCTGAGCTGGTATTGTGCGTTTGTTTTGTGTGTTGTCTGTTTAGTCTTCTGTACTTTTTTAAAATTACCTTTGGATTTTATCATGTATCCATCTTCTACTTGTTGTAAAAGTGAAAATAATGAATATATTGCCAAAAAAAGAACATAATATCTAAACTGATTATATTATATATATATTTCACCCCCATATTTTAATAAACATGTACAAAATGTTCCTACCTTTGAATTTATATATATATAAAAAAATACCATGTGCACATTTGCTAACCATTTTATGAGAACATTGATTGTAATTAAATGGTTGATAAATGCTAAGAAAAGGCTCCTATATTTATCAAATACTTAATTTTCTATGTAATACTAAAATATGTACTGTACTTAGGTTACAATCAATGCTTTAGAATCTCACAGTATAGAGATATGCTGTAGAAAATATAGACGGGAATAAAAGATATTAAGAAAAGAGTGGGCAAGAGGAAGAATTTGATGTTAATTGTAGTGAATTTAGCCTGCTAGGTCTTGGACTTTATCATTTAGTTCTTACTTTTTCTTTACAGGCGCACTACATAAACTTTTATTTTTCACTGATCATAACGTGCTTTGGGCAAAAGCACCAAATGAAAGTAGTGCAATGTAATTATACTGTCAATTTAGTGAAAAGCTTTTACTAAACACCACTTCAGTTTGAATAAAACGAAATTGTGGCCAAAGGGTAACAGTAGCACTGAGTAACAAGTCTTGGGTCACTTTACCAAAATGGAAAAAAAAAAAAAAAAAAAGGAGGATTTGGTAAGTTGCTATTTATTTATGTGAGTAGTTTTTTTAGAAACATTATTCTATATTAAAGATAAACATTTTTTAAATATTTTTTACAGTGTTCGTGCTCCTTTCAAGATGTCAGCAAACACCAAAAGGTAATCATTGCTCATACATGTGCAAAATTTGTCAGCTCTCAATGCTTCCCCTCTATTACTTCTAAGATTTGTGAAATGTAAATAGATGGCAGCAATAACCCAGTACGACTTTCTTTTGTACTGGGTTGTAGAAACGACATAAACTGAGCTAGGTGTCATCATGCCTACTCAAACACTTCCCTGTATTGTCATGTTTTCCTTTGTCCCTCTGCCTCTTTAGTTTCTATGTCACCCACATTCAAGGAGATCTACTCTGGGGACTTCATTTATTTGAACTGTGACGGCGCTTCGAGTGGGAGCACAGTGAAATGGTACCATGAAAACAAAGAACAAAACGTGTCAGTAAAAACCTTGGAGATTGCAGTTGCTTCCCCCGAAACCTCCGGCAATTATCAATGTGAGAGCAATGGGCAAAAGAGTGACAACCTTAACATCGATGTCCTTGGTAAATGTACCACATGAATATATGTATAATGGTTCAAACTCCCAAATATGTAAAGGGAGATAATCCATGCATTTAATAGTATAATTTATTTATTTACATTCAGGATCCTCTCCCAGTGCCAATCTCAGTATGAGCACAGGCCACCCAGTGATGCAGACTGGAAGTTCAGTTATCCTGCAAATTGTGAATGAGGATGGTCTGCGGGGATGGAACTGCTGGGTCTACAGGAAACCAGGAACAATTAATAAGATTAAGATTAGGTTGGACAACAGTACGACTTGGGTTTTCCAAACCATGTCACTTAAAGCCTCTGAGTCCATTTTCTGGTGTACTGATAGTACTCAACAAAAAAGAAGTAACCAAATCATAGTCAGGACCTCAGGTAGGCATACAGTCATTTTATTGCCCTGTTACACAACAACAATTCTGTGCCTAAAGATAGACGCCATTGCATTTTATTCCAAAGCATGATTTTAAAGCTTTCAGATTGTAGATATTCATTTCTTAAGATAATGGCAGATCATCATTTTATAACTTTCTTACTCATAGTTTTTTTTAAAACCATTATTTAAATTTTAATTTAATAAATCACTTCATAAATTGACGTTAATTTTTATTGGTATTACTGAATTCACTTATTAGATTTTAACACTGGAAAAAAGTTTTGTTCTGTGTCTTGACCACAGAAATGTTATTTTTAGTTGTTTAGTTTTTTAATTTATAGGGCTAAAAC
>NW_024401306.1:0-1000 GCF_016859285.1 Xiphias gladius
GATACATAGGGAGAGAGAGAGAGAGTGGGAGATCTCTCAGTCTGCCTCAGATACTGTATTGGGTGTGTTGCTGTGAGTGTGTGCACTGTAGTGAGGTGTTGTTCCCCATGGCTGGCAGTCTGTTTGGAAGGCTCTCCCTGGAGGAGGGGGACTCAGCCTTCTCCCTGGAGGGCCTGGAAATCAAGCTGGGGGGAGAAGGTAAGAACACAGGTCCCTGCCTAATGGGTGTTTGAGGGATGCGGGATGGTTTATAAAGCAGATGAGTTCTCCAGCTATTTGTTTTGTTACAGGTTGGGGAAGATATACTGGACAGAAGCTGAAATCTAAGGTTGACCCATTTAAAATACAACTAGGCTGGCAACAATATGTTTATGCACATGTTGGTGGTTGAGGGCTAGCTTGTGTTTTAAATTTGCATAGCACCTACTGATTTGCTGTTTCAAACCTCCAGAGTGTGATCAAGATGGGCAGAGACAGATTAGGACCCAGGGCAGCATGTAATGTAGAGGAATCTGAGGAAGCAGACTACAAAAACGTAAAAGGACAGCGAGGTGCTTCTAAGTATTCGCTAAAGGATGATTTATCCACAGCGAAATCGTGCCACATTTTCTTTTATTGTATTCATATCGAGAAGCCTGGTTTTCAAATTGAGAGCAATAGAGAGTAAAAGACAGAAGAATGCACTTAAAGCTAAGCAAAGAAAGCAAAAAGATAAGAAATTATTAAAAGAACAAGAGCTTGTGTAAAAGCAAGTATGTATTTGTTGTACTGAATTATAATGCACAGAGAATGTTTGCTCACACAGCATGGAGCGAGATGTACCATACATCCAATTCATAATTGATGGAGTTCATTAATCTTGCATAGAGTTGCATACTACACAGTAATATGTTCTGAGTGTGTGTCCATATCCATTTAGGTACTGTTATTTGTTTACATCATTTCGCATGAGTTCTTTGACCCATCGGTTGTTTGCGAAGTTAAACACATATAAAAATAC
>NW_024401307.1:0-1000 GCF_016859285.1 Xiphias gladius
TTTGTACTACTATTAATTAGTTTTTCTGACATTGTTCCAAGGAAACATGCTGCTAATGTGTTAAGCTGTACTCTAGTTTTCAAATGTTAGGGTTAGGGTTTTCACATTGTCTATCCTCTTTGGAATATAATAGACAGGCCAATCTTGTCCTGTTTAATTTAGACTAAGCAACTAAAACTGTAGTTTCGAATTGTTTATTTAAGATTAGGTAGGAGGTTTTGGTTCTGCCTAACAGGATTTAACTCAACTAGGGTCAAAATTTGTCTTCAACTCATGCTTATTTAGAGCCAAGGCAGACGTCCACAAGAATAAAAGGTGCAGGATGCAAAAATAACATCAATGAAAAGTGTCTGCACCCTTTTAAAATAGTATACTCCCAATTTATTTCCCTTCATCAGTGCATGAGACATGCCGAAAACACAAACAGGGCAAATATACTTCTACAGGGGAAAGAGGATTCATCAGTTAGCAATTAACATACATTCAGTCATAGTAAGAAGCAAAGATTTATTACTATATGTATATATTACACATCACAATGCATTAATGCTGAACAATATTTTGTCAAAATTAATTGTTCTATGCTTGAGAATCGATAAGAATGAAGTTGTTTTCTTTGCTCAACAAACCATGAGATGACAAAGAACAGTTGAAACAGTTAAGATAAAGGTAAAAATGAACGCACAACATTGAGCTGTTGGGTATCAATCTGGAAATTGAGTCATTATTTTATGAAGTCAGGTAATATCTTAACCCACATCCACTGTGCTACTACAGGGTCTGTCCATTACCTGTTGCAGATAGTGCCTCTTTCACATAGTATGATTCTTCGGTGGTGGAGCATTTAATATGTCTGCATTCTAAGACAATTAGTTTATTTCAGTAAATCTCAGCAGACTAGACTCTTTTGTTAGCCAGAAACTGGAAGGGGAAAGAGTCAGCTGCACACTGTACTCCTCTGTGTATAAGACCCCATGAGGATTCAGCATGGAGAAAAACC
>NW_024401308.1:0-3000 GCF_016859285.1 Xiphias gladius
TTTTGGATTTTAGGTAAGAAGAATTAAAGCAACTATTTTATGGTTTCATGTTTAATTAGTCAAGTTTAGAAGCGTCATTACATCATTGCCAAGTCTATTGCATGACACGGTATACCATGTTGCAGGATATCCTCTACTCTGTAATGTAACTTGACAAGACTGCAGCCAAAGGCATAATGAATCACATTTTCTGTCAAAGCAAAGCATTTGCATCCTGTCTATCAGTTCAGAGTGTGTTTGTGTGTGTGTGATAGACAGATAGAGAGAGAGGATAAAGAGAGACCTCCAGTACATTGTACATTCATGGTGAGTAAGTGGGGGTCATTCATATGCAGCAGTGTTCTGATCAGAGACAGCATGCTGGAAAGTGTCAGACTCACAACCTTCAAATAATTCTCTGGCTCTCTCACTTTCACCCCTGCTCTACACACACACTACACACTCTACGCTGAACAATACACAGATTCTCTTCCCACCGGACCCCATGCTATCAGGGGAATATTCTGTGTGCCTACTGGACTAATGTAGCAGTGTTCAAACACAGATGATGGATCATTGAGTACAGTGTGTTGGTTGGATTATACTGTCAAAGATAATCGCTGGGTTTCAAGAGAATGGGACAATTTAATTCTGTTCTGGCTGAGGGTATTCGATAATGCAGTGAAACTGGCAATTATTTCATCCGTATCACTCCCCGACAATCTCTGTTTGCTCTCTTATTAACTGCTGCATGGAAAATACACTTAGATGTTCAGTCAAAGTCAAAATGATTTCCCCCTAACATCAAGTTCAGTCAAAAAACTCGTTCATGTTAATTTCCCACAAAACTTGAAATTATCTCTCGTCCAGGTTCTCTGTGGCCACGGTATGAGGTGTAAAGGGAGCTTCTGTCCATTTGCAAAATGTCAACAAATATCACAAGTGTTGTCTCCGGTGGTGACCCTCAGCCAGCTAATAAGGTGATCCAGCTTGCACCATTACCATGCCAGCTTGGAGCAAGCAACACCATGGCGATGAGGTGGCTTAAATGGCAGCTTTAAAGTCCCTCGTCCTGCTGATTGAGGAGGTCAGGGTTACAGTATTTCCCCCAGAAGTTTGGCCTCTCATGGGACAATCAAGCACAGTGCTGTAGTAGATAGAAGCAGAATATAATTTGTTCTAGTAAAACATGGAAAAACAAAAGGATATATCACGATCATTATTAACCTAATCAAAAACAGATATTCCCATGTGTACTTAAAAATAATATCCAGGAAAATGACTGCCACATGAGAGAGTGTTAATAATGCAGAAATTTCTGTAGCATTTCTATTTTTTACACTAACATTATTATGGAAAACATGACTTCAGAATACTTTACTTGCTAGATTGATAGGCTGTTGGAACTGTAGGAAATAACATACATTTTTGGTTCAAGGACCTCTGACGTCAGTGCCTTTTTGACAGCAGACATTTTGACTTGACACAATAAGAAAAGCTCAACTGTTACCATTAACATTAACAAAGGGACCGTTTTGCTCACAAGTGCTCAGGACAGTGTGACAAAACCTGAACCCTGAAGTAGCTAAATGGAATTCAGCCATCGTTAATTTTCTACTGTGGCATGTCAACATGTCTTCAGTGAAAAAGGCCTATTGTGTCCCGCCCACTTCCGAAGCTAAACTTATGTCCTTAGCCCTGCACACTCATAGTACACCCACACAAGTGATTTCAGTTGTCATTGCTGGTTACTGTCCTCTCAGGACTGTGGGGGTGTTTACAGACTGTAATTGACTGACATCTCCCTCACTCTTCTGTTAGCCGTGTTGCACCTAATACCGCAGAAAATTACGTCTTTATCATTTTTATTAGTGCAAAGAATTTGATTTCTAGCAGCCTCAACCTGAGCAGAGGCCTAATCAGCCACGGGTGGAAACATTGGGCGTGTGCGGCACTGTAGTTTGTCTATAGTTAATATATGCTAACCAGATGAAGAGAGCTGTTTATTTGAAGACAAGCCTGTACAAGTTGCACAAAAACACACATTCAAACTGACCACAAAAATGCAATACAAAATGGATGTGCCCACACATGCTTCACACCACATTCTGTTACCTTGTCATGAGCCAGCTTGGCTTTTCAGTGATGCTCCATGGGGAGGATTTTGATGTAATTATCCTGAGTTGTAGACCACTTGTAGACCAGAGCAGTATTCACACTTTAGGTGTAACAGTTGAGTTTTGTATGCTCAGTGTTGTTGTCCGAATGGGAGAAGAGAATATTTGGAACTGATTGTATTCTGCTAGGGCATTAAGATGGAAAGAATCAAGAATCCCATAGTATAAGGACAAAGTAATCATATACTTCAGTCATAAATGATTTATCAGTTCTGGTACATACCACAATGGAATATACTCCAATATATATTTCAGCACCACTGTCTTACGCATTCATCTTTCACTACCTGAGGGATTGATAGTAATTATATTTTGCTGGAGAGCAGGAAGCAGAATCAAATTTAAGAGAAACCTCAAAGTATTTAATATGTCTGTCGAGACCCATGAGTATTGTATTATATAGAGGTGACTTTGGCAATTTGAAATGGTTTCAATGTCATCCTCAACCAGCTGTTTTCTGTCATTTTAATAGAGTTACAGGGAAATGAGGCTGCAGTAACTTCCAACAGAGTTTCCAAAACAGAATGAAAATATTATTGATGAGAAAACTACTCAGACACTGCAGAGTCACTCTACACACTAATAAGCTTAACATTGACCCTATTCAAGTTCCCTGATTAATCACCACTGCTGGTGTCCTTTTAAAGTCTAATTCTGGCTATGCCAAGAATTTTAAGTCCATTTTTCAGGTTGAAATATGTTTTGTAGTAGAAACAAGATAACAGAAATCGGATACTTTGATGAAATTGTTTCTTGTGGTGAGTTGAGAAGTGACTTTTCACGCAAAAAATAGTTTTGTGATGAAGATAGCCAAGGTAATCATGCCTGAGAAGTTATATTAAAC
>NW_024401309.1:0-1000 GCF_016859285.1 Xiphias gladius
AGGGGGGATGGGAAGGTGTGTGTGTGTGTGTGTGTGTGTGGAGAGAGAAAGAAAGAAAGGCTCCGTTAGAAATCATACAGTGTCGGTGCTGGACTAAGTGGATGAATGTGAACGTGCCCGATGAGAAAACTCATTAATTATCATTTGCAAATGCAGCGGGTTCTTTAAATAGACGCTGAAACCCGGGCATATGGACGACATCCTCTGGTGTGTGTGTGTGTGTGTGTGTGGGATCCACATATCCTCTGTCTCCACTTATTTGCATATTCATTAGTTCAACACAACAGCAAAACCGACGTCCAGCCCGGATTTTCAAACTCTGAACAAAAAGCATAATTTCCACATTTCCCGTCAACACACTGAGCTCTTTCTCTCTCTCTTGAGCACTTTTTGTTTTGTTTTTTTTGTTTTGTTTTTTTTGTTTTGTTTTTGTTTTTTTTCCCCCCAGAAATACAAAGTGAGCCAGTTTGACATTTGGTTCTGGTTCTGGTCCTGGCTGCTTCAAAAGGAGGGAACCTGATTCAAAACAATAATATTTTTATTAGCTTGATTTGTTTCAGAAACGTTCATACAGGCTTCATGACTGTAGCCTGAACTTTAAAGCATTTACATTTATCGTTACAAAGCTCCCCTTTTTTTTTTTTTTTTTTTTTACCGTAAGTGCAGTGTAGTATGTATGTACGTGTATACATACACTTTTGTTTTCTATTATCGATTTACAATACATGTAGGACTAATAGTGCAAGATTTATATTTATTATTTTTTATAATTTAGAAACTGTTGAATTATACTCTAAAATGTAACATGTTTAATCATCTGGATGTCCAATAAATGTGTTACTGTAAAGGTAATGTGTACAAAATCTATTATGCTATGTATTATTCTGCAATACATGCATTTATTATGGTATGATACATATAAAATAATTTACATAATTATAGTTCTATATTATACTATATCTAAATATACAATAATTCATAAAGTATCATTTAATTTATA
>NW_024401310.1:0-1000 GCF_016859285.1 Xiphias gladius
TCTTTATATCCAGCTCCCATCTCCGTCTAACTCCCCACACACCCATCGCCTCCTCGCATTGTTAGCACACCAGCTCCTCTCAGCACTCCTCCTATTTCTGTCTCAATTTCAGCCTGCTTCCTCTCCTCTTCCACATTGCCTCATTTGTTTCTCCTCTATACCCTCCTCTCCTCTTGCCTCCCCCTCTTCCCACCACTCGGCCGGTTGTTAACGGGCTCGTCCCGGTGCTACTCGGCCCATGGCCAACTCACTAAATCAGAAACGATTGGAGGATTTGGCAAGAGGGAGTGAGAGCTCAGCGCGGCGCCTTTGAAGTCGGAGAAACGAGAGAAAAATGACATTTTAAACAGCCCGCAAAACACAAGGCTAAAACAGCTTCTTACTCTCCTCAGGAGGAGGGGGAGCGGTGTGTGTGTGTGTGTGTGTGTGTGCGTGTGTTTTTATTTATAAGGTTATAAGGTGTTTAATGTGAATATGTGACTGCTGCGGCTGGAATTCATGATATGAATGCATGAAAAAGTCACACAAAACGTGAAAAGAACGCGCGCGTGTGTGTGTGTGTGTGCGCGCGTGTTTGCACAAATGTGTGTGTGTGTGTTTGCAGACACTATAATTCCCTGCTATTTTATGGCTTTCCACTTCTTCAGCGGGGTCAAGGCAATCCCCTGTTTACGCGACGTGACAGAGAGGTGACATCACTTAGCGAGGGGGGGGGGGCAGACATGATGTCAGAGTCTCGCCACATCCACAGGTCTGCACCCCCTGAAAAATGCGCACCGCGAAGCGACGCGGTGCGGCCACGCCAGCCCTCATCGCAGCGGCCGACACCTGAGACGGGCCATCGTTCATCCGCCTCGGGGCCGCATTTATGCCTGACTCATCGTCACTCGAGCTGACTCGTTTGACTCAGCCGGGGCCCTCTTTCTCGGCTGTTGTGTTTTGGTTCTCTATTCGATTCATTTCAGCTCTGTTTGGCTCATTCATATTGAAATGGCCTCCA
>NW_024401311.1:0-4000 GCF_016859285.1 Xiphias gladius
TTGATAAAATATTATATATGTTTCATGAGCCATTTACTTGCATGTCTCCTTTAAATTTGACTGAAATGATTTTACCAAAAATATGGCCATATCATTTTAAAAGCGATGACCAACACACATCTAAGCTGCGTAACGATTTAAAGAGATTAGAATTCACTTTGACCGATATTGCTACTCGCTGACATGTATTATGGTCCAATTTAAAATGATTCTGTAATATTGAAAGGAAAAAAAGCATAGTAATGCAGGATGATAATGCTATTGAAATGTATTCAAGAGGGCCTCTCACTGGGACTCAAGGTGCATGACACTGTATTGAGATTCCAGATATCCAGACTCTCCATGCATGTCCCTGATGGGGTTTTGACTGACATGATGGGCATAGAGGATTGTTGTTTTGGGATGGGGGTTGGGGTACGTGTGTGTGTTTGCTGGGAGGTTAGGATGGGGGTTACCTTTGTGCTTGCCCCCCTTAGAGATTCAAAAAGCTGTATGCCTGGCCCTAGGCCTCAGCACAGGGGGTAGATATGATGTGGGGTTCGCCATACCAGGGCAGGAGGGGGGTTACAACGGGGGGTTTGTTTCAGATCTTTGGAAAGAGACACACACATACACGCCCACATTTTTCTACCTTCTCACAAGCGCAATCTGGGTGTATCACTTACAGAAATTCAAAGTAAAAAAAAAAAAAAAACCCTCTCATTCCCCCTTGTTTCTTCATATCCCAGAAAACCTGCAATCCATCAATTTGCTGAAGCCTCTTATTTAGATCAGCATGGTGTCTGCTTGAATATGGTCGCGCTTGACAAGGTGATGGAATGACAGCTGCATACCAACGCCATAAGACTCAGCCCCCATTTGATAAAACCCCACAATGATATTACACAGACGTTTAGATTACTGATAGAAGCAGTGGGAAAGCCTTTGTCTCTCTCTGTCTGTCTTCTTTCCCCTCCCTGTTTCACTGCTTTGCTTTTATTCCACTCTCTCTCCTTCTCCCTTTCTTCCCTTTTCTGTGATGTTAGCCCCTGGGCAGTAGTTGTGCAAGTGTGTGTGTGTGTGTGTGTGTGTGTGTGTGTGTGTGTGTGTGTGTGTGTGTGTGTGTGTGTGTGTGTGTGTGTGTGTGATTAAGGTTAGGTTTACCCTGCAGTAGCACAGGTGTGCAGTATTATGGAGGGCGTGGCAGAGCTTGTCATTGAACAGGTGTGTGACTTCCCAGACAGCAGACGGTTTTTGTTTACATGACTGTGTGTGTGTTAGACAGAGTGTGTGTGACCTAGTAATACAGGCAGAAAGAGCCTACATTCATGTTACATATGTGCACACATTCACAGCTGTACACACACAAACGCACACAGATATGCAGGGTTTCTACCTTAAGCTGCTTGTGTTTAGTGCTGTGAAAAAGTAATAAACCATAATCATAATGTTTCGGTTAGACTATATAACCTCTCTGCCACTTCTCTCTGTCTTTTCTCTCCTTCTTTCCTCCTTGGCCTCATCTCCTGACCCTTTTCTTCTTCTTCTCCCTGTCTTCCCATCATTACCTCTTCCTCTCTCACTCTTCTCCCCGTGTTCAGTCTTGTTAGTGAAGCACAAGCTCATGCGGAGAAATTCTGTGTAACTCTGCTATAAATGTGAGTAGGTGTGCGTGCGTTACATGCAGCCGCCCTGTCCATTCATCATGAGGCTGTCAGTAATGTCTCTCAGCTCTTGGAAGTTTCTTGGCTTTGGCTTTGATCGTCAAGGTGGCACAAATGAGACACACCCCTTCACCCTCCCACCTGCACACACCTTAGCACACAAACAACTGGCATGACGTGGAAAGAGAGGATGATGTGTTTGTGTATGTATGCGTGTGTTTGGAAGTATCTGTGTGTAGTGTTACAGATACAGAGGTCTGTGGTTAGTACGTATATACATTTCTCTGTGTGTGTGTGTGTGTGTGTGTGTGTGTGTGTGTGTGTGTGTGCAGGGTACTGACTATGTTGAAAGGCAAGGAAGAAAAGCCCTATATAGATCAGAAAAGAATGGAAGAAAAAAACAGGGTGAAGAATATAGAGAATATGAGCATGTAAATGATAGATGGATAGTGCAGTGGAAGAGAGGGAGGAGGAGAAGGAGGAGTAGAGGGAGCAGAGAGGCTGAATGTTTCCACCTGGTTGGTAATCCAGTCAGATTACCACCGCCTGACAGCACCCACTGGCCGTCATCCCCGACTCCTCAGCCTGGCGTCTCCGCTGGCTCTCAAGAGTGCGGCTGAGTGAAAGTGAGAGAGGAGACGCTTGCCTGTGTGTGTGTGTGTGTGTGTGTGTGTGCGTGTGTGTGTGTGCGTGAGATGAGTCAGCAGTGGATGAGCCTCAGACAAACCCGGCCCCCCTCGCCTCACCAATGGTACCCAGGGTACAAGGGGCATATCCCACATGCAGCGTACGCCCAAGACGACCCCCCGTGCAGAGGAGACAGGTGGTGGAGGCTGCAGCCAGCCGAGCTGCAACTGGACGCAGTGAGAAAGGGGCAGAGTGTAAACTGTCAATTCAGTTTAATTCAAGAAAAAATTACATACACACTAAAAATCTAAACTAACCCAGTTTGTATCAATATAGCACCAGTGCTGTACTGGGTTAAATTTACCCGGGTAGAAAACCATACGAGACCATGGCTTATTTTAACCTTTACTATTATTAATATTTGTATAAATTTTGGATTATTTCCCCAAACTAAAATGTGGTATTTTTGCAAACTTTATAATCTACTCCAGCTCATTTTAAATTTACATGTCATCATTTGTCACTGATTGTTAATAATATGTCATTTGTACATTATATGCATATCCTTTTTTACAACTAATGATAAGTTTATGACAGTTTTATGGTAAAACTTGAGTTTGTTGTGTCTAATACTGGGTAAAAAAACAAAAAACATTGTAGTTTGGGTAAATAATACAACAATGATATAAAAAAATAACACTAACACTGGGTCAAAACAAGCAGTTGGTTCTACATAAAGTTAACCCAGTGTTGCATAAGAGTATGTCAGACTATCAGTATATCAGTGGATATTAGGGTTGATTTCATCCATAGGCATACATTATAAGCACATACATATCGGTACTGCATTTCTCGAAACTTCAAATAAAATATCCAGCAAGGTCAAAGAAATCAGTTAAATGAGTCTGACTGTTTGAAATGTGTTGATGCATTAAAGGCATTAAGTCATTATGTAAAGCCAGCAAAGTCATTAAAGGCATTTCCATTACAAATGAGACCCTTGTGTATGCTTTGATATTTCAAGAAAACTATGGCACTTCGTTTAAATATATTCCTCAATGTTTCACTGTATTTAATCAAATTGACCTCAGAGTAACTGTGACCAAGATTTCAGCTGTCTAAAAGGTCACATCAGTGGAAAGATAAAAAATTTGAATACATTAAGTAAGTCTTTTTGATGTTGGAGCTTTGAGTGAAGTCTGCATTTGCTCTGCAGCACATTTGCTGCACTGACAGAAAGACTTTTGTCTCATCTCCAACTCTCATCCAACATGCGAACAGCTGCTTATTGTCGGTAGCAGTGATTTGAAGGGAGTGGGGTGCGTTTGGTTGCGACATCTCCAGGGTGTGAACACACACCACCATCTGATGACTTGGCATGTGAATGGCAAGCGCCAGACTTCCTGTGTCCATGTGCTATCTTCTGTCTCTCTCTCACTCTCCTCTTCTCCCTTTTCTTCTTCTTCTTCTTCTTCTTCTGTCCCTCTCTGGCTAGACCCCCCCCCCCCCTCCACCAGTCTTACTCGCACCTTTTTAACCACATGCTCACCCTCCCCTCTTCCTCCTCTCCTTCTGCTTTTCTCTTTCACTTCCCCTTCACTCCTCTCCGCTTTTCGAGTGGTCCTCCAGCCCTCCTTCCTCCTCGTCCTCATAGCCCCGTTCCTCCCCACTCTTCTCTCTCCTCCCTTCGCTCTCTCCTCTCCTTTCAATCGAGCCCCCCCACCACCACC
>NW_024401312.1:0-1000 GCF_016859285.1 Xiphias gladius
ACCAGACCAAAATCACGCACAGCATCCACTGGGAAGAGGTTAAAGGTCATCGAACAAGAGTCAGTAGACAGCCAGAAAGTCAAGTCAATCCAAGTTAGTTTTATTTATATAACACCAAATCATAACAGACGTTACAGATGGTTGACAAATTAAAGGAAAAACCAAATAAATTAGTGGAAAGACGTAACAAATGCAGATGCTTCCATACAGGTGCACTGCATGGTACATTTAAGCAATTAACATCCAATCACGCTTGATTCTGATTTAATATCAAGATAGGAAGAGGAGAAGCTCTAAGTCACTTTGAGACATTTCATTGCTGGGGCACGGATGGCAGGAGCCTCAGTCACAAAGACTGCTCAGCTGGCTAGTGTTTCAATAGGAACAGTGACTAAAGTGACATATTGATTTAGATCTATGGAAAAGATATCAGTAAATAGGGTCAGCAATTGTGATCGAAAGTTGACATTTGATGACCGTGATGCTTGTGCATTAGTGCGATATGTAAGGAAAAACAGGAGCAAACCCCTCATTAGAAAGATGGATGCACATTTGAGAGTTCAGTGGGGCCAAAACCATGGGCACTGGTCTACAGAGATCTAGAAAAAGAGATAGTCAGATGAGTCATCCTTCAACACATACTCAACAAGTGGGCAAGTGTATGTGTGGCATTCGCCAGGAGAACATTACAGGGCTGAATGTTTGACCACTAGAGTGAGGGGATCCAGTGGCTCTGTTATGCTGTTTGCTGGCATGTTAGGGTCCAATTGTCCCCCTAGAGGGAATGTTCACTGCAAATCAATACTAAGTTGTTCTGAGTAATCACCTTCCTATTGTGTAACATAATATCCTATGATGAAACATTTCTATCCAGATGGGAGTGGTCTCTTCCAGGATGACAATGCCCCCACCCACAGGGCACGAGGGTTCACTGATGACAATGGAAATGATGTGAATCATATGCAATGGTTTTCGCGGTAACCAGATCTCAACCCATTCG
>NW_024401313.1:0-7500 GCF_016859285.1 Xiphias gladius
AGTACCTACAGTATGGGAGTTTTGGACCAACGTGCTAGACAGCACTGTTGACAACCATCATTGAAACACCAAATGAGGGAATATCTTTTGGAGGATTGGTGCTCCATCCCTCCAACAGAACTGTTCAAGAGATTAGTAGAATCAATGCCAAGGTGCACTGAAGCTGTTCTTGCAGCTCCTGGTGGCCCAGCACCTTACTAAGACACTTTATGTTGGTTTTTCCTGTAATTTGTCACTCATCTTTATGTGTAAGGCATGATGGAAGTTTAGCTAACTCATTGGTTTCATTTGGCTTAATTGACAAGTACAATTGGGTATTATCTGCATAGCAATGGAAGTTTTTGGAGTGTTTCCTAATGATATCGCCAAAGGGAAGCATATATAAGGTTAATAGTATTGGTCAATGGTATAAAATGCCACTGACTAAGGTCTTGTCTGTTTGGGGTTTGGGGTGGGTGACTGCTCTGATGGAAGCACAGAGAAGTGTTTTGGACTGCAACTCTGCTTCCTGGTCTCAACATTTGGTTGGCAGTGTAAATAACTTCAAGTTTCTCAAAACAGAGCTGCCAATAACATGAGCTGGTTTCTCATCAGGTGTGCCACTGAGTGGGGAGAACCTGTTCAAAACATGAAATGTTTGGTGGTAAACCGTGAGTTTCTGCTCGGGGCTACGCTTCTTGTTCAAGACAGTCACCCAGCCACCATGGCTTCCCAGCTGTTCAGGAGCTGCCAGGGGGAGAGTAGGGGCTACGCTGGGTCAGCTCGGACCAGCTACTGGGGGCTGGCTAACTACAGCAGCTAACAATTGAGTTTCCATGGTGTGGAGCCTCTTCACTGAGCCTCTCCTCCAATACGGCAAATTAACTACATTTATTACATGTACAATTATTGCTCAAAGGAGGCAGATGAATAACTAAACATAAGACACACCAAGCAAGAGAGAGCAGGGGAGTGAGAGGCTGAGAGAGTAGCCATCACTAACTGCCAATCTAAAGAAACTAGCAGATCTGAAGTGTTTAAACAAGTGTAAACAACTTGAGAGCAACTTGTGTAAGGTTAAATGTACACTGCGTAATCATCCACTGTAATGAAGAAATTAGCAAAATTAACTGGGTAGAGACAGAGCAGCAAAACACGCTACCAGTAACAGAAAGGAAATGACACAATATGCTCAGCAGCACGACAGCACACCAGAATGTAGCTGAAAGAGATAACGAACAACATTCACATCTTATAACTGAGACCTTCTTTTAATAAAGACAATGAATGAAATTCATCAAATGAATGTATTAAGGAGAACTAGATACCACAATCAAAGAGGGCGACCAATTCATACCTATGAAAGTTATTCACTCTGCTCATACGCTGACAAAGCTTACGAAGGCTTTTTAATGCTTTTGCGTTTTTGGGCCCAAGAGCATGAGCACTAAAGTCCTTCTCCATTTGAGCTTGTTGAGAACATGCCTGAACAATGATATTGACAAAGATTTTATTTTCTATGTACAATGCTGTAGGGATGATGTATTTTTTTAGGTCAACCTAGAAGTTAGCATCACCATGGTTCCCTCAACAAAAAAACATGGGATTTTTCCATTGGCTTTTGGATTATTGCAGAAAATAGGCTTTGTGACAAACAAACGTTTAGGATACTTACATGTTTTGTTCAGCAAGATGATCTTCACAAATGAACACACATGAGAATGTTGGTAATAGTTTGCAATAGTGCAAAGTATAAACACAATGAGGCTGTAAGGCCGAGAGGTGAGAAAATCAGTTTTTGTGTTTAATGTCTCCAACAACCTCTGTAGTCTCATTTAGCCACTTGTTAGCAACCACCTTTTTTAAGACATGCTTAAAGATCACTAGGGAGGTACTTACTGATGTAATTTATGTCGTAGAATAAAACGTGAAAATGTCTTGGGCGTGTTAACCACAGACCATATTTAATATATCTAACCAAAAACCCATAGACTTTGGGGCGAGGGAACCGGAAGTGAAAATAAAGCTAACTTATTTCCAGGTTTTAAGGACTCATTCCTGCAGCACTGTAATGGTTTCCATAAAAGAAAAAAATCACATACATAAGAAGAAAGGGACTCCTGAACTGAGTTTTGGACACTTTTGTCATGAGCTTCCTGAACTTGGTGTTTGGCATTAGATATGTTAACAACAAAAGGGCAATGAAAACATATATAATATTTTTCTTATATGTGCTCACATGTAGTTAGTTTAATTAATTATTTTAAATTAATTTTCCTTTCCAAATATGGCAATAAAATCAGCTCACAGCCCAGTGCTATTCATGGGGGCTTGATCTCCCCCCATATACAACCACTTTTTATCATGTGATTGAAGTTCTATTTGCTGTTCCGGACTGTAAGATACGATTGAAAGTTCCAAAAAAACTAGTCGAAGACCTTAAGTTAAAATAATTTCATCAAACTTAATTGCGATGATTTAAGATAAACAGTATAACTGTACCTTTACATGATATATACCTTTAACTACTTTTTTTTCTTGCATGTTTCCAGTAGCAGTAGTGATTAGTGATAGTGATAACAACACCTGGACCAATCAAAGCCAAACATTTTACACCTCACAATGGGAACATTTATTGCATAAATGTTCCCATTGTGAGGGCTCCTTTGATTGCATTATAAAAGGTGTGCATGACATTGAATCGTATCTGTTGGTGTTTTGCCATAAATATTATATCTTTCTGCAAAGGAGAATACATTTATGGTGTGTTTGGCATCCACTGTGACCATACAGTAAATTAGACAGGAAAGATAAGAGACCCCAATCTAGCACAGTGATGGCCATCAGCGGACTTCAACCCTGACCTCACATGGGCTATATTACATTATCTAACCACTGTAAAGTCATATTATATTAGTATGTAAAAGGTTCTTGTTGTTCCCAAGATTTTCCAATCATGAAGAAAATGTGTCAATCTAAAGGTCTGTTTTTTGTGAATTTCCCTGTCTGTTTTTAGTAATTTATTTGATTTCGTGGCTGATTTGCCGCCTCAACTTTTTCTATGCGTGTTTTTTATCTGTCTGCAGTTCCAGAGAAGAAAATTCAAATGGGGGTGGTGATTGAATTGTCAACAGAGATTGGGTTTCTTGTACTTCTGTTCGTCATTACCGTTTCTTCCAACTTGTGAAAAAAGGACTGAAGAATAATGAATTTTCTCAAAATTCTGAGAAACGTCAAGGAAAAATTAAAGTAAAAAATTAGCATGTTCTATTATAGAGGAAGAGGACGCATCCTGTCATCGAAATGATTGTTCATCAGTGAATGAAACTTAAAGTTGACAGGGGCTGTGTTTTAATAAAGTATGCACACAAAAACAAACAAAACCACCTTAGCCTTCAAAACTTCCCTTCAGAAAATAACAGTTTATGCAATACGTTGACTTAAAACTGTTATCAAAACCTCTAAAAAGTGAATGAAACTAAAAGTTGACATGGACTGTGTTTCCAGAAAGTTCGAACACAAACACAAACAAACCTACCTTTGCCTTAATATTTATCCAGTTTTCAATGTATTTAAAATAGAATATTTTTTTCAAAAACCTTCCTTTGGAAAATTACAACTTAAGTCAATATTCTTGTCAAACTGAACTTTTCTCAGTGAATGTTTGTAAACTAGAAATTTGTTTTTAAAAAACTATGGATAGCAGATTACAGTGTCATTCAATATTGTTTGAAGATGACCTTTTCTAAGTGGATGGTCGTTAGTTGTCCCTTAATTTAAAAGTGGGAAATGACCTTTCATCAGTGTATGAAATTTGCAGTCAACATGGGAATATTTTAAGAACGCAGTCACACAAACACAAACAACGCCACATTTATCTTGATATTTATCCAGTTTCAAATGAACTTAAACTACAATTTTGTTTACAAAACCTTCGTTCAGAAAACTGAAACTTAATATTGTTGTCAAACTGAACTTTTTTCTGTTAATTGGTGGTTAGCTACACCTGAACCTAACACTGTTGTCAAGTTGACAATAAGCAGTAAATTAAACCTAAAGTTAACATAGTTTGTGTTTTTACAATGAATGCACACAAACACAAACAAACCCACCATTGCTATCATATAATTCCAGCTTCCCATGTTGCACACAAGGCATGTATGTACACAAAACCCCGTTTGTCCTCAGTTCCCCATTTTGCAAACCCAAATACCTTTTGAAATCCTTCCTGCAAAAACATTAAAATTTAATTTAATGTTGTTGTCAAAGAGAACTTTTAACTATTTTAAAACTTGTTTCAAGTTGACGTTTCATAAATGAATAAACCTTAAATTTAACATAGTTTGTGTTTTCAAAAAGTATTTACACCTTTACCATTTGGTTTTTATTCACACACATTAAATTCAAAGTGTCACCAAGCTGACGTTTCAGCAGTGAATAATACATAAATGTATATCTTTGGTTTTCTCAACGTATGCACAAAAATAACATATTTATCCTCATATTTATGCAGTTCCCCATTTTTGTGAACCACATATGTGTTTTGAAAACCTTCCAGCAGAAAATTTAAGCTTAATTGCAATTTATTTAAAACTGTAAAAACTGTTTCAAGTTGACGTTTCAGCAGTGAATGAACCTCAAATTTAACATAGTTTGTGTTTTCAGAAACTATGCATTATAACAAAACCATATTTAGCTTCTCGTATACTCATTTTCTTATATTGGTGAATTAAAAACATGTATTAAAAAAAAGCTTCTTTCAGATGATTACACTTTGAATTAATATTGTTGTCAACTTGATGAAGAATTCGCTTTTAATGGTGGATAGTTAAAACTTAACTTAAACCATTATCAAGTTGACGTGTAAAAAGTGAATGAACCCTAGAGTTGACATAGTTGGTGTTTTCAGACAGTGTGCACACAAAACCACATTTATGCCTCAAATTTGTACTTCGTTAGATTCCACCACTGACCGTAGTCTTGCGGGATACTCTACCTTTAGGTTGGGGGTGGGTGCTCTCTATTTGATTCTGCATTTATGGCTCTAGGTCTGACCAGCCGGTTCGCGACGTCAGGGGGGCATTGGGTTGTATGCAATGGCCAGTAAAATCCTCGGGATAAATTTCAGTGCCACTTTTTTATTCCGACAACTCTCTGTTATTGACTCTCTTCACAACACATGGGCAAATACATGAGTTCAAACTGATTTTGGTAAGTGACAGTACCACAATCCAAATGTGCTGGAGATAGCTAGTTGACATTTAGCTGGCTAGGTGACTTCAACCTGAGTCTGCTAGCTCAACGTTACAGTTAGCGTTAGCAAGCCACATTTGGCAAATAGCAGCCGTGTAAAGGTTAACGCAACACACTAACACATTCAGCCTAATCTCCAGGGATGAAACGCTATAAATACTGGGCTACAACACTATTTCGTGTTTTGAGCTAATGAACACCCCATGGGTTGAAATACCTACTGTAGTCCGGTGGCAGGTGAAATGAATGAAAGCGCAGTGATTATGGGTAAGGGAGCGTGACGTTGCCGTGTTAACGACTGAATCGTGTCCTGATTGATTATTATTGATGATAATAATAATACTAATGATAATAATAATATTACTATGAAAGAAAACGCATTTGAAAAAAGTTGATTTCAGGTAACCGCAAATATCTATTTAACACAGATGGTGCTGGATCTCTAATATTAACGCGATTTCAAATCATATCAAACGTAATTATATGTAATATAATGTAATGTAATAATGTAACTATATGTAATTATATGTCATGCCATATTTAATAAATTCGTCATTCCAATGCGGCGGGAATGTTCTTCACAATCATCAAGATCATCATTTTATTAATATTATTATTACTATTAGGGGGAAATGAGAAAAGATGAATATAATTGCTTATTTAATAACGTAAAGGGAACTAATTATTTAGCACAGCTGAAGCTCTGGCCTTCCTTCGAAGCTATCTCATTACATCCAAACGACAGTTATAGCCTATCACACACAATTCAGTGTTTTTGGAAACCGAAAAAGCGCAACTAAGCCGCTATAATAAATTCAGTCAAATGACTGTAAAAAATAACGAAAAAATTAAGTTTTCTATGCACTGTTAAGAGGCCGTGGTCTATGTTACAGTAAATCCAAGGGTTCAATCACTTTTTCCACCAGCACTATGAATGTTGAAGGATTATAATCGTTGGTGCGAAATTAGTTTAGGCTCATTGCGTTTGTCTATAACTATGAGTTAGATGAAGATCAGATCACATTTTATCACCAATCAATGCAAAAAAACCAGGTAATTCTGAAGGGTCGTACTTTTTCTTGCTACTGTTTTTATTGAAAACTAACATATAACTGTTAAATAAAAATAATACCGTAAGGTGTTCAGTATTATTATAAATAAAAGTTTATTTCATAACATTTAAATCCGACGTGAAAAAACAAGCGTGTGTGTGCGCAGGCGCGCGCCAGAAGTCTGTGACGTCATTTGGACGTGTACTTCAGAGCTTTATTCATTATGACGCATCAAAGTCACTAGAATGGCTCCCTCCACATCCTGGACTAACACCCTGGAAGACACGCAAGGGATCTGGTTGGTTTGGAGATACATTTCAGAGTTCTTCCTCATTACTGTGGCTTCTTGAGACACATGGGAAATTTGCATCGTTAGTGGAAGAGGAAGAATACGCCTTGTTAACGTGTTATGACTGTCATTTAAAGACTGTCATGATATAACTTTTGTTGATTGAATTAAGTTTTGCAAATCAGAACTGTAAAGTTTTGCAAAAGATAGGCACGGCATAGTTGTTTGACAGAGGAAAAACTTTGATGTCCCTTAATGTTGACCTGCTCTGAAAAGTGGACTCTTTGCTGCAAAATCCTGGCTATTACATCTAAAAGGTAAGGATCGACGTTCTGAATTAGAGATTTAATTTGGACTTTTACTGTATTACTGTAGGGCCCCTCTTGTGTATTTCTTCCCAAGGACTTTTCCAGGCTGACCTCTGAGGTTTTATGGAGTTTTGTCTTGCTCACTTGAGGGTTGTCTGGAAACAGTTTCCTTTTTTACATCACTTTGTTGCGTACACAGGGATCGGCATTTGCATTGCCGTCGGTGTCAAGACATCTTCATGATGTGGGCCCCTCTTGTGCATTTTTTTTTCCAAGGACCTCTCCAGTCTGACCTTTGAGGTTTTCTAAAGTTTTGTCCTAGTCACTTAAGGGTGGTGGGGAAACAGTTTCCCTTTTCTCTTCACTTTATTGCGTACGCAGGGATCGGCAATTGCGTTGCCATAGCTTTCAAGACACCCCCGCGCCATGGAAGAGGGCCCACCCCTTGTTTTTTTGTTCCCCGAGGACTTCTCCAGTTTAACCTCTGTGGCTTTCTGGAGTTTTTTCTTGCTCACTTGAGGGCACGCTGAAACAGCTTCGTATTTTATATCACCTTATTATGTAATGTGGGATCACTAGAGTGTGGTGTGAAAACAGTTTCCTTTTTCTCTTCACTTTA
>NW_024401314.1:0-1000 GCF_016859285.1 Xiphias gladius
CACACACACATACGCACGCACGCACACACACATACGCACGCACGCACACACATACGCACGCACGCACATACGCACGCACGCACACACATGCATGCACGCACGCACACACGCATGCACACACACATGCACACATGCATGCACATGCATGCACATATATACATATGTATGCATGTACACATGTATGTATGTATGCATACACACATGTATGCACATATGCATGCATGCACATATGTGCATGCACACACATGCATGCATGCATGCACACATCATGCATATATATATGCATGCATGCACATGCATGCACATACACACATGCATGCATGCATGCATGCATGCATATGCATGCACATACACATGCATATGCATGTATATATATGTATATATATATGCATGTATATATGCATGCATGTATATATGTATATATACATATATGTATGTATATATATATATATGTATGCATATATATATATGTGTGTATATATATATATGTATGTATATATATATATATGTGTATATATACATATGCATGTATGTATGCATATATGTATGTGTATATATATGTATGTATATATGTATGCATATATATATATATGCATGTACATATATGTATGTATGTGTACATATATGTATATATATATGTATGCATGCATATATATATATACACACACACATGCATGCATGCACATATATATATATATATACATGCATATATATGATATACACACACATACATGCACATACACACATATACACACACACACACACACACACACATACATATGCATGCACACACACACATGCATGCACACACACACACATGCATGCATGCGCACACACACACACACATACACACATACGCATGTATACATACGCACACACACATGCACATGCACACACACATACGACATACACACACACACATGCATGCACACACATACATGCACACACACATACATACGTACGCACACACACACATGCATGCATGCATGCACACATACGC
>NW_024401315.1:0-1677 GCF_016859285.1 Xiphias gladius
ACAACACACACATACACACACAAAAAGGAGGATACATTTTTGGTATGACCAAACTTTTAGTTTCAGGCATTATAGTAAGTGACTCCCTTCATTCATTCAACAGTAACCATAGACAACAGAAAACATACAGAACTATAAACAGAAATAAAACTGTCTATTGTCCATGCCTCTGAGAGAGTGGGTTATCATTTAGTTTATTGTCCTCCAACCAGTGCTCCTTGGGAGAAGCCCTTAGTGCGGGGCAGTATACAATGCCCTTGTATTGGCTGTATCCAGTCTCTACTATCCTGAACTCCCTGTATTTCCGGCTCATGTTGTTAATTACTGTGCAAGTCACTTTTCGGGCTGGAGCAGGAGGGGCAGAGGAGACACCCAGGGTCTGTGGGGCAGTGACCACGCACCTATGAAGCCACTGTAGCCTGTATCACCAGCTGGGGGCCCGAGTGCGGTGAAGGTAAGAGCTGCCACAGATGTCACAACTGTGCGCGAGACCTTCCTCTCCTCCCCGTTTCCAGCTTGCTTTGGTGTCTGGCAGCAAACGCCATTAAAACTGTCCACGCCTACTGCCCCAGAATTGACTACACCCTGGGGGGGCAAAAAAATTTGAGGACAGTAAAGTGGAACAAAATTCAGATAGTAATTGAATTTCTTCACACATAATTATGAATTTACATAACCCGGACTTGGCAGATGCTGAATCAAGTGCTGAGGAGACACCTGCCTGCGGCATGGTGGCAACAGCCTAGGAGGAAGCAGCCTGAGAGGACGCAGCAGGGTGGGAGAGAGGGGTTCAGAAGAGGGACAACGCCAGGATGAGACAGAAGCTTGGGTCGAGAAGAATTGACACAGTAAGAGCAAGTCTTTGGGGCTTTCTCAAAGCCCTCATCTTCCTCCACACCCTCATCCGCATCCTCCAGCATGTCGTCTGTCTCCTCTGAGTCAGAGGTTCACCTTCAGGGGCATTACGGTCTGACTCAGCAGGTAGTCAACACTAAGCAGCTCTCCTATGAAAAAGGACAGAGACACACACGCATTAGCTGTATTGAAAGCATTCTATATAGATATCGTTTGATTTTAATATCCGAGTTCTGTATAATGTTATGAGCAACTCGGTGTTTGGTCAAACACCTTCAGCCTGTCAGTGCTGACACAGTGGGCCATATCCCCGGAGTAGGCGAGGATAGATGATGGCTTGCTGGTTACCACCGCAGCGCCTTGATCCTAGTTCCACCTGTTCAGGCCTGCCAGGAAGTACAACTGGAAATTCAGTGCATTTGCGCTGGTTTCTGGAAAAAAAAATTTAATGCCAATGAATGTGGCACATCCTGAGATGTAAGAGCAGGCCTTGGGGGGGGGGGTCCTCCTAGCTACTAAACTGGGCTTAAGTGAGGCAGAATGTGACCCCCCATAGTTAGGGTTAGGGTTAACCCTAACCCTAACCCTAACCCTAACCCTAACCCCCCCTAACCACTAACCCCTAACCCCTAACCCCTAACCCTAACCCTAACCCTAACCCTAACCCTAACCCTAACCCTAACCCCCAAACCCAACCCTAACCCCCCCCACTTAACCCTAACCCCCCCCCCCACTTAACCTCTAGCTTTACAGTTGACTTACCTAATTAATGGAGAAGATCAATGCCAAAGAAGTTTGTCTGATCTGCTGCATTCTGCCTTC
>NW_024401316.1:0-2500 GCF_016859285.1 Xiphias gladius
CCACTTGAGCGCCCACGTGAACGGGTCCCAGCGGGCGGCGTAGCTTGACTACCTCGTTCGTTTATGCCAGAGGCTGTTCACCTCGGAGACCTCCTGCGGATATGGGTACGGCCTGGCGCGAGACTTACACCTTCTCTCCTGGATTTTCAAGGGCCAGCGAGGGCTCACGGGGCCGCCCGTAACGCGACGCTTTCCAGGGCACGGGCCCCTCTCTCGGGGCGAACCCATTCCAGGGCGCCCTGCCCTTCGCACAGAAAAGAGAACTCTCCCCGGGGCTCCCGCCAGCTTCTCCGGGATCGTTTGCGTTACCGCAGCGGATGCCTCGCGGCGCCTATCTCTATTCGGGGATCTGAACCCGACTCCCTTTCGATCGGCCGGGGGCGACGTAGGCCATCGCCCCACCCCTCCAGACGCCGTTCGCCAATCTCTTAGGACCGACTGACCCATGTTCAACTGCTGTTGGCATGGAACCCTTCTCCACTTCGGCCTTCAAAGTTCTCGTTTGAATAATTGCTACTGCCACCGAGATCTGCACCCGCGGCGGCTCAACCCGGGCCCACGCCCTAGGCTTACGTGCTCACCGCGGCGGCCCTCCTACTCGTCGCGGCGTAGCCCTCGAGGCTCCTGTTGCCGGTGACGGCCGGGTATGGGTCCGACGCTCCAGCGCCATCCATTTTCAGGGCTAGTTAATTCGGCAGATGAGTTGTTACACACTCCTTAGCGGATTCCGACTTGCATGGCCAGCATCCTTCTGTCTATATCGACCAACGCCTTTTCTGGGGTCTGATGAGCGTCGGCATGGGGAACCTTAACCCGGCGTTCGGTTCATCCCGCAGCGCCAGTTCTGCTTACCAAAAGCGGCCCACTAGGCGGCTCGCACTCCACGCCCGGCTCCAAAAAGGCGAGCTGGGCTTCTTACCCATTTAAAGTTTGAGAATAGGTTGAGATCGTTTCGGCCCCAAGACCTCTAATCATTCGCTTTACCAGATAAAACTGCGAGACTCTGAGCGCCAGCTATCCTGAGGCAAACTTCGGAGGGAACCAGCCACTAGAAGGTTGGATTAGTCCTTCGCCCCTATACCCAGGTCGGACGACCGATTTGCACGTCAGGACCGCTAAGGGCCTCCGCCAGTGTTTCCTCTGGCTTCGCCCTGCCCAGGCCTAGTTCACCATCTTTCGGGTCCTATCGCTCACATTCCCTATTAGGGTGAACAATCCAACGCTCTGTGAATTCTGCTTCACAATGATACAAAGAGCCGACATCCAAGGATCAAAAAGCAACGTCGCTCTGAACGCGAAGCCGCCGCAAGCCAGTTATCCTGTGGAAACTTTTCTGACACCTCCTGCTTAAAACCCAAAAAGTCAGAAGGATCGTGAGGCCCCGCTTTCACGGTCTGTATTCATACTGAAAATCAAGATCAAGCGAGCTTTTGCCGCTACGGGCCTCCACCAGAGTTTCCTCTGGCTGTGAACTATGCCTGCCCAGAAAAAGTTCACAGGGCTGGGCCTCGATCGGAAGGACTCAGGCCCCCGATCGACACCGGGCAAGCGGTCTTCCGTACGCCACGTTTCCCGCGCCCGCGGGATTCTAACTTACAGGCGTTCAGTCATAATCCTACAGATGGTAGCTTCGCACCATTGGCTCCTCAGCCAAACACACACACCAAATGTCTGAACCTGCGCTTTCTCTCGTACTGAGCAGGATTACTATTGCAACAACACATCATCAGTAGGGTAAAACTAACATGTCTCACGACGGTCTAAACCCAGCTCACATTCCCTATTAGGGTGAACAATCCAACGCTCTGTGAATTCTGCTTCACAATGATACGAAGAGCCGACATCCAAGGATCAAAAAGCGACGTCGCTCTGAGCAGCTAAGCCGCGCAAGCCAGTTATCCCTCTGGAAACATTTCTGACACCTCCTGCTTAAAACCCAAAAAGTCAGAAGGATCGTGAGGCCCCGCTTTCACGGTCTGTATTCATACTGAAAATCATGATCAAGCGAGCTTTTGCCCTTCTGCTCCACGGGAGGTTTCTGTCCTCCTGAGCTCGCCTTAGGACAGCTGCGTTACCGTTTGACAGGTGTGCCGCCCCAGTCAAATTCCCCACCTGCCACTGTCCCGGGCGGGTAACGCCCGCTGGGGCAGGCGCTTCGACACAAGCGAGATTCCACTCGGGGCTCGCCTCCCGCCTCAGTGACAAAAGCGATAAGAGTAGTGGTATTTCACGGCGGCGAGGCATCCTACTTATTCTACACCTCTCGTGTCTCTTCACAGTGCCAGACTAGAGTCAAGCTCAACAGGGTCTTTCCCGCTCATTCTGCATAGCCCGTTCCTTGTCTGTGGTTTCGCTAGATAGTGGGTAGGGACAGTGGGAATCTCGTTCCTCCATTCATGCGCGTCACGAACTAGGTGGAGAGGCAATTGGCCACCTAAAGAGAGTCATAGTTACTCCCGCCGTTTATCCGCGCTTCATTGAATTTCTTCACTTTGACATT